>NW_026613806.1:22500-34888 GCF_903798145.1 Danio aesculapii | reverse complement strand
TTCAGATATCAAATCCACTAGAGGGTGCTGTCGACATTTTTGCAAATCTTACATACATTTCTTAGGGCCCGTTTCATTGTGCGTTTTTAGATGTCAAATCCTCTAGAGGGCGCTGTCCACAGTTTTGTGAATCTTAAATACATTTCTTAAAGTTTGATTCTTTGAATGTTTCAGATATCAAATCCACTAGAGGGCGCTGTCCAGTTAAAATTACGTTTAACAAAGTACTTTAAGTTTCTTTGTTGCTTTTAATGCTGACAACATAGAAAAAAAGCCCCTTTCACAATTTTCTCCCAAAAGTTTGCGTCTGTTTCTCAAGAAATATTAAAGATATCCTAACATCCTTGTAGACTTAGTTTCTTATCAAACTTTTCTTATGGCATCTCCATTTTTAAGGCTCCGTGTGGTTCTTTTGCAGAGATATGAGGATCTCCACATGACTCCAGCAGAAAATTGTTGAATTACACACCATTTCCTCATGGAGCCACAAAGTGCTTTTTGCTCTTTTTGAACTGAACCTCCTGTAATTTGGCAGAAAATCTCTGCTGAAAACGGTCATTTTGACCCTCTTTCACAGAATAGTGGGTTTTTTCAGAAGTATGCATGCATGCCGTTTCACATTGCAGAAGTCAAACTCAGTGCTGGTTTTCAGACTGTTTTCAGCACTCGGTGTCTGAATGTCCTCATAATCTGAGTTAAGACGTTTAAAGCCTTCAGGTCAGTTTCCTTGAGCTCCATTATCATTATCTGGATTTGGGAAACACACAACATGTCTGTACTCGACCTTAAGAAACCTTCAAACCTTTTTGGGGTTTATTATTATTATTATTATTATTATTATTATTAATTTCAACAGTAATAATATTAATATTGTAAATATTCTTCTTCTTGTTTTTGTAATTATTATTATTATTATTAATATTATCAAAATCATCATTATTATTATTATATTAAATATTTTGACAGATTTCCTTTACCTTTAATTTAGTTTATTTGTTTATTTAATTTATTTTTCAATAACTGTAGTTTTTAAATAATACATTCAATATTTAATAAATTAATTTATTCATTCATTTATTTATTTTTAATTTTAATATTTATTTTATTTTTAAAAAATCCATATTCTCTGATTTCTGCTTAACTATTTAAATGTGTTGTAAAGCGTAAAATGAATAGTGGATATAGTCTCTGCACATATATAAACGAAAACTTTTATTTTGTAATTAATCATTTGGCAGCATTTATTTATTTATTTATTTATTTATTTTTTATTTATTTATTCATTCATTTATTTTCTTTTCGGCTTAATAATAAATAATAAATACATTAATTAATTGCTTTATCTGTTAAATTTTATTTAATTTTGTTTATTTCCTTGTAATTTTTTAATGTTGTTTAAATTTAATACAATTATTTAAGAATTTATTTATTTATTTAAGTATTTTATTAAGTTATTATTTAAGTATTTATTTATTAAAATTTATTTATTTATTTAATTATTTAAGTATTTATTTATTTATTTAAGTATTTATTTATTTATTTTTTTAAGTATTTATTGGTATATTTAAGTATTAATTTATTTAATTATTTATTTAAGTATTTATTTAAATATTTATTTATTTATTTAAGTATTTAAGTATTTATTTATTTAAGTATTTATTTATTTAAGTATGTATTTATTTATTTATTTTAGTATTTTTTTAAGTATTTTTTTAAGTATTTTTAAAGTATTTTTTTATTTAAGCATTTATTTATTTAAGCATTTATTTATTATTATTTAGATTTTTTATATTTATATATTTTTTTAATTTAAAGACTGAATTTCTGTTTAGCTTAGTTCTTTGTTAATTAATTAGTTTATTCATTCATTCAATCATTTATTTTTAGATAAATGTATTTATTTTTACATATATTCATATATTCATTTATTTATTTTCATTAAAAATATTCCGTATTCTCTGATTTCTGTGTTCAATATGTCATAAAGCGTAAGTCGAGATGTTGATGTAGTCTGAAATCTGAAGCGTCCCCCAGTGAAGTGAGTGTGTTTGCGTGTGTTTCTCTGCATCAGATGAGATAATGCACTCCGCACATGTGCTCCGGTGTATTGGGTTCCACAGATAACCTGATTTCTGCAGCACTCCTTCATGATAAATTACAGCAGCTTTTCATTTTCGACCCACTCATTTCCAAATTCTCCAAACGCTCAGCCTTGAATTATTCCTCTTGCTCTCTGCGTGGAAAAACAAGAGGAATTTGTTCGAGATCTTAAAACAACAAGGCGTGTTAATGGTGTTGTTTGTTGGATGATCAAACATAATGAGCTGAAGATCAACCCTCAGCGGACGCTTTTCTCCATCACAAAACACACGTTATATAGGCCGAGGAAGACAAATGAAGAGATTTGTGCTTCCTTTTCTTCTGGATTGAGGAGTTCAGGACAGAGTCATGTGCGTCTGAAGTTAATACATGTGATTTTCATCATGTTTTTGACTGCTGAGAACGTTCAAGCTGCTGATAATCAAATAAAAGTGAGTGCACTGCAGAAAATGCTTATCTTAGTTCTTGACGAAGATTTCTAGTCCAAATATCTAAAAATGTTTAAATCAAGAAGCATTTTCTGGACAAGCTAGCACAAATCATAGTCTTGTTTCAGAAATAATGAGTCAACATGAGGAGAGTTTTTCATTAAAGGCGCAGTCTGTTAGTTTGACACCCAGTGGTTGAACTAGGTATTGCACATCGGGTTCAAAACACATGCAATCGCAGGGTTGTTGCTAGATCGGATACGTTTGCGGCCGGAAGTTAACGAGAATTATTTATATTATTTAATAAATTTCCCATTTATTGTATTTTATTAACGTCTACCCCAACCCTACACCCAGCCATCACAGTAACGTAAAAACAATAGTTGTACCGAGTATTATATATGCTATCTATTAAATTACCCAATAAATTGTATTTTTTAACTTCTACCCCTACTCAAACCCTAAACCCAACCGTCACAGTACTGTAAAAATGTTCATTTCTTTTCAACTTAGTCCCTTTATTAATCTGGGGTCGCCACAGCGGAATGAACCGCCAACTTATCTACCATATGTGCTATGCAGGAGATGCCCTTCCAGCTGCAACCCAGTACTGGGAAATGTAAAAATATGAATTATTGTTATACAGTGTCATAAATAAATGCTGCTATAATTGATGTGCATATCACACCTCTGGCCAGCCGATCTCGACTTTACCCAATTGCAGGTTGCCAGATTGATTACACAAACAGGAGTGTGCCTGAGTATCAAGACTAACGGCTGATTTAAATCATGTTCTGAATAACAGCAATGAATGGAGGAATATTCTCCATATTTAAAGGAGATTTGATCATAATCAACACCTGGAATATTACAGAAACGGCTTCTATTACTCACAGCTGAACAACAGAACACTGACAATGATCAGCCTCGGTACAGCTCATGTGCTTTATTCAGTGTTAAATGCTAATAATGTGAGTTTGAATGCCATTTTACATCACATTCATCACCATACTACTGAAAGCAGCAGCAGATAGTTCACCTCAGATCTGGAGAAATAAATAAAGCGTCTGAAACTGAACTCTAGAAGTGAATCAACACACATCAGTGATTCAGCATCTACATTTAATCATGTTCAAGAGCTTTAATATGTATTAGATTAGGCTGGAGTGCAGTGAGTGCACTATTCTGTGCTGCTAAATGGCTGGATTTACACTTCTGTCATATTTCGTCTGGTGTAAACAGCCCAATTGCTCATCACTGTGTATCTCGTCCTGTAGTGTGTTGGACACAGGGTTACATTATAACCTGCTCACCCAGAGATTGACATTAACACCCGCCTGCCAAATGCGGGTTAGACAGCTGCTCCCACTAGCCACTTTGGCTGGTTGTAAATGATTTTTAAATTGTAGTTTTTTTAATAAGGATGGCCCAATATAAGTGCAGATCTGATCTTAGAATCAAGACGCAGCATGACTGACACATAACGGTGTTCACGCAAGCAAAACAAAACAGGTGAATACCGAATCAGAGGATGATCACTCATGCGCACGGGTGATGTGAGGCGTGTGACTGTTAAAAGCGCGCGTGCTCTCGTTTACTTGTGTGAAGCAACCGTGCCTAGAGGAAACACAACTGTTGTGATTGGCTCTCTTTGAAACAGACTGGAAAAACAGCGACGATCGTGCACCCACAGCTTTCAAGAGCTCAAGATTTTAATATATATATATCTTTTTGTAAGCAGTAGCGGTCACTGCTTTCATTTGCATTATTTGAACAGATTATTAACAGGCCTAACATTATGCTTTCATTATCACTCACGATATGTTTGTCACACTGAAAACAAATTATTCAAAGATGATTCCTTGGATTTACTCAATTTTTTACGTTAAGTGGTTGTAAACAATTTATTTAGGCTGAATTTAAACAAACAAATTAAGTTGAACATTACTCAATTTATTTAGTTTGTTTAAATTCAACACAAATAAATTGTTTGCATGCAACACTGTTTTCAGTGCACCTGCTTTCCTTTGCTTACAGTTAATTTTGTTAATAAGGTTTAATTACCTTTTTTTTTTTTTTACAATAACTGGTGATTTGGGACCTTTAGCCAAGGCAGATAACTCCGATAACAAGACATGACAATATATATTTTTAATTAAATGTCAATTAGTTTTTTTTAAAGATGCATGCATACAGCTATATTTCGCTTGTTTTGACACATTTAAGATTTGTGGCTGAGAAATAATCATTTATTTTTGGTGTGGTCAGAGATAAATTTGGTAAATGCTTAATTTTGATCCCTGAAAAGTCATGTGAAATAAAAACTATATGCAATGCAACACAACCCATTAGCCCATGCACACTGAGCCAGCTCATACACAACACATGAATGAGGAGGCTTGTGGACATAACACAACATCTAAATCAACTCATTTTAGCACGTCAACGTCAAATTTATGTAAATGAAATATATTTTCCAACAACAAAATTGTGGCTGAAAATGATTAGTGGCTAGTAATGTTGGAAATCTACTAGCCACAGTGGCTGGTGATCTAAAAAGTTAATGTCAAGTCCTGTGCTCACCTGATGTTTCCGCTCGTGATATTGATATTATTTGCTGATTAATAACCTCATGTGGAACTCTGAATCTGTCTCATTTTGGAGTCTGCTATTGTCCACCGGAGGTCTCCTTTCGGGCACATGCTTTGAGAGCCTTCATGACTATATGAATAAAATATGCTGTTTTTCATCATCTGGCAACCCGGGGTACTGAAATATAATTGGCTAAACTGGCATTGGGCGGGTTAAAGAGGGCAAAACAAGGACAGACGTTTCTAGCACATAATGCACATTCTCAAAGCAGAATATCTGCTTTGAATATCATGCTATAAGCATGTTTCTTAAATATTTGCTAACGTTATGGTATTTTTATGCTTTAGAAGAATTAAAAACTTACATACAGCACCTTGAAAATAAGCATAATAATCTGCCAATGCTGGAAGCAAAATAATTTAGTTTTTCATTTCGACATAATATTATACTCCTTCCCCTATATTGTCAGATTATTTTGCTTGTTTTAAGGAAAACCTCACTGCATTTTGACTCTAAAAACAAGACCATATTTTATACTTGTCTAGAAATGCTTCATGGTTTAAGAAGTTTTAGATATTTGGACTAGAAATGAGGCAAAAACTCGTTGTAAGATAATAATTTCCTACTGTTTGTTATTTTATGCGTCAGTGGGTGTGGCTTGTGGCTCTTCAGCCAATCACTACTCTCCATTTGTTGTCTATTTTGCATATGCAGGTTTGCTGGTATTGGATTGGTTGATGTCTTGGAGGGTGGGGTTTAATAGAGAGGGTGTGGCTGAACTGAGCAATAGAATATAGTGAAATTATTAACTTTCCGAAATATGTTGTGAGAAAAATGGTGGCATGTTCAATACCTTTTACCTGCTAAACATGCATATCATTTTAAATGTTCAGTATATATATGTAATGTATTTCAAAATGTGTAAATATAACCATGAGAAATGTTTTATATATATATATATATATTGTGTGTTAAACATTATTAATATATAATGAATTCTTATCAATTTTGGTGGCATAGTGGCTCAGTGGTGTCGCACAGTAGCCTCACAGCAAGAAGGTCTCTGGTTTGAGTCTCGGCTGGGTCAGTTGGTGTTTCTGTGTGGAGTTTGCATGTTCTCCCCATGTTGGTGTGGGTTTCCTCCGGGTGCTCCGGTTTCCCCCACAGTCTAAACACATGTGCTATAGGGGAATTGATGAATTAAATTGGCTGTAGTGTGTGTGAATGAGTGTGTATGGGTGTTTACCAGTACTGGGTTGCGACTGGAAGGGCATCCACTGTGTAAAACATATGCTGGAGTAGTTGGCAGTTCATTCCGCTTGGGTAACCTATGAAATAGAGGCTGAAGGAAAATGAATGAATGTTATAAATTGCAGAGCCACCTTAACCATCACATTTAATATTTTGGGTCGTTTGTGTTGATTTTGGGGTGTTTTCCTCCAGTCCTCGTTAGTTTCTGCTCCTGAAAGCAGTGTGTTCAATTAGTCTGAAGCAAAGGTTTCTCTCAACTGGAGGAGGATTGTTAACTGGAGAATGGCGGTGCGGATCCAACATGTGTGTGAGTGTGTGTGTTTGTGTGTGTGTGTGTGTGTGTATGTGTGGAGCTGGGTGGTCATTGGGTCCAGATCGAAGCTCAGAGGAGCAGAACTCCTAAAGCAGAGCCGTATCCAACAGAGAATCATAGAGGATCAATACGCATCCTGATAAACACACACACTCACACACACACACAAATATACTCTGGCATGCTCATATACACACACTCATATATACTCACACACACATGTATACAGACACACAAACATGTGTACACGTATGCGCAAACTAGAGCATACACACACACTGCATGCACATTTATACACACACACACACACACACACACACACACACACACACATATATATATATATATTACAAACAAATGCACACACACATACATTATATAAATCTATATTTACATACTCAGACACACAACTATATACTAACACACACACATTCATGAATATAGATTATGTGGTGTGCTTCTGTCCTCCTCAGGGAAACCTTCCGGAAGCTTCATTGTCCTGCGCTACGGAAAGGTTCGATCGGCCTCCTGCTTGTTTTGATTGTCCAGAGCGCCGCCATGGCTCTCATGCATTCACACGCACACACACACACACACGCACACACACACACACACACATCAGCATTCAGAGCCGTGACCTCCTCAAATCAGCCCGTCACACCGCACACTTAACCAGCGCCAAAACACCGCGCTTTCAGCAAATCACTGCAATTTTCTCTCCATTTGTCAAATGATACCAGGCTGACAGGGAAAGATGCTGCTCTGAGCTCAACTTTATTCACTTCAGCTTCAATTCTGGGGCTCAGACCACATCAAAAGCATCTCTAAAACAAATCAGCTTTAATATTTGATACAAAAAAAACAAAAAAAAAAACAACAATTGAAATAAACAAACTCTTTACCTAGGGTATTGAGTCTCTAACAGAAAATAACCGACTGATATTTGAATGTCTAACAGAAAATAACCGACCGATATTTGAATCTCTACTAGAAAATAACCGACTGATATTTGAGTGTCTAACAGAAAATAACCAACCGATATTTTAATCTCTAATAGAAAATAACCGACTGATATTTGAATCTCTAAAAGAAAATAACCGACCGATATTTGAGTGTCTAACAGAAAATAACCGACCGATATTTGAATCTCTACTAGAAAATAACCGACTGATATTTGAATCTCTAAAAGAAAATAACTGACTGATATTTGAGTCTCTACTAGAAAATAACCGACCGATATTTGAGTGTCTAACAGAAAATAACTGACCGATATTTGAATCTCTACTAGAAAATAACCGACTGATATTTGAATCTCTAAAAGAAAATAACTGACTGATATTTGAGTCTCTACTAGAAAATAACCGACTGATATTTGAATCTCTACTAGAAAATAACCGACCGATATTTGAATCTCTACTAGAAAATAACCGACTGATATTTGAATCTCTACTAGAAAATAACCGACTGATATTTGAATCTCTACTAGAAAATAACCGACTGATATTTGAATCTCTACTAGAAAATAACCAACTGATATTTGAGTGTCTAACAGAAAATAACCGACCGATATTTTAATCTCTAATAGAAAATAACCGACTGATATTTGAATCTCTAATAGAAAATAACCGACTGATATTTGAATCTCTAAAAGAAAATAACCGACTGATATTTGAATCTCTAAAAGAAAATAACCTACCGATATTTGAGTGTCTAACAGAAAATAACCGACCGATATTTGAATCTCTACTAGAAAATAACCGACCGATATTTGAGTGTCTAACAGAAAATAACCGACCGATATTTGAATCTCTACTAGAAAATAACTGACTGATATTTGAGTGTCTAACAGAAAATAACCGACCGATATTTGAATCTCTGATAGAAAATAACCGACCGATATTTGAATCTCTGATAGAAAATAACCGACCGATATTTGAATCTCTAATAGAAAATAAATGACCGATATTTAAATCACTACTAGAAAGCAACCGACCGATATTTGAGTCTCTAATAGAAAGTAACCGACTAATATTTGAGTCTCTAATAGAAAATAACAGACTGATATTTGAGTCTCTAATAGAAAATAACAGACCGATATTTGAGTCTCTAATAGAAAATAACAGACCGATATTTGAATCTCTAATAGAAAATAACAGACTAATATTTAAATGTCTAATGGATCAACTCAAACAGATATTTGAATCTTTAATTAAGTAAATCAAACTAACATTAGAATCTCTTATAGAAAATAAACAACCAATTTTATTTAATTATTTTTAAGCTCTAATAGATCAAATCAAAACGATATCTTTAATCAAGTAAAACCAACTGACATTTGAAACTCTAATGGAAAATAATGGACTGATATTTGGCTGATTAATAGAACAAAGCAAACCGATGTTTGAAACATTAATCAATTAAAACCAACCAACATTTGTATCTCAAATAAAAAAATAGCTGATAAATTTTTTAAAATTTCTAATAGATCAAATCAAACCGATATTTGATTCTTTAATCAAATAAAGCCAACTGATATTTGAATTTCTATTTAAAAATAACAGACCGAAATTTGAATTACTGACAGAACAAAATAAACCGATATCAAAACTGAATCTTTACTAAAGCAAAACCAACCAATATTTAAATCTCGATTAGAAAATAGAGTCTCTAATCCACAAAGCCAACTGATATTAAAATCTTTTTAATTAAAATAAAATTGTAATCTTTAATAGAAAATAAACAACCAAATTTTTTAGATCAGATTAAACCAATATTTAAATCTTTAATCAAGTAAAACCAACCAATATTTCAATCTCTATTAAAAATAGCCGACCGATATTTGAATGACTAATAAACAAAGCAAACCGATATCTGAATCTTTACTCAAGCAAAACCAAATAATGTTTTAATCAAAACAATCTCTGAAACAAATCAGATTTAATAAATTTACAAAAAATAAATTACTAAACAAGTTTTAAAATAAGAAAACCCCTTTTCGACATATTAGAGTTTGTGCATACATTTTTTCCTTGTTTATTTTTATTATTTTACACTTTCAACTATTTTTGTTAAATAATCATCTGTTCTTTTACATTACCTTAATATTATTGCAGCAGTAATATACAAAAGTAGAACCATTGCCGTAGTAAGTAGTATTATAATTATTGTTTTTAAAGTATAATTTGTTTAAAAAATCTAGAGTATGACTTTGTGTCATAATAATAACAACATTAATAATACTAACAATTAAGAATAACGCTAATACTTTGTCAAAGTGAAATATTATTATTAAAATGGTAGTGTTCAATTTTATATAATATTTTATATAAAACTAGGAGTATAACTTTTATTTTTGTTTATTATTATTATTGTAGTAATATACAAAAATAGAAATATTGCCATATTTAATAGTCATATAATTATATTTTTATACTTTATAAACAATGAAGTATTTTAAGTATTACATTATTACATTTGAAGTAATAACTATTATTATTATCTAATAATAGTTATAATAATAATAATATTATTTTTTTTATTATTAGTAGTAGTAGTAATAATAATGATAATAATTACGAAAAATAATAATACTTTGTCACAGTATAATTACTATAATTTTATTTATTTATATAATATTTATTTTATATAATAATACTATTATAACTTTTATTTTTGTTTATTATTATTATTATTATTATTATTATTATTATTATTATTTGATTGATCAATAAACAATGCCCTAAAATAATAAACCACATTTTGAAGGCAGTCAAACGGCTTAGTTAATAAGTCTTATTATGCACATTATAATTCATTAAACAGTGTATGATGTGGCGTGTATATATAACATTTTTTTTTGCATTTTTCCCCCAATCAGCCTATATTGATTGAAGACTGATTCTGACGTCACATAAGCTGTAATGGACTAATCTAAAGCCAGGTTTGTGTTTCATCATCCGCTGAGCTGGACTGAGTGTGTATTTAGTGTTCCAGCAGATAATGTCCAGCGTCTCAGACACATCTCAGATTATCCTCCAGATCTGCTCCATTTCAGCGCGCGATCGATCGACGGCCTGATTGATGATGATACAGCGATTGATTGGTTAAATCCTCTCCACTTCAAAGTGCCTGAACAGACAGTATATATACATGTGATTTGGAGCTGCCGATAGGGAAGTGAAATAAGAGAGTCACGGGCCCCTGAGGGCCGAGGTGGCAGAGAGACGGCACTGGCAGCGGCTTTAAATTACCTGAGATTGGCTGCTGGCGGCGTCTTTAGGGACTCGCGGGCGTTTGTTAGAGCCATCCAAACGGATTGAGCTGCTCTGTCCTGGCGGACGATGAACAGCGGTAATTGCTGAATTGGCGGAGAGAGACAGAAGAGAGCTGTCTCGCTGTCTGCTGCCTACATAGACATTTACTCAGAAGTGAGCGCTCTACATAGACAGAAACTGGACGTGTCGACACAACAGTTGATTCCAATCGAGGCTGACGTGAGCGTATGTGACGAAGATAATGATACCACACTCATGAAAATACACAGCACACACTGGGGAAATAGAGGACGGATTTAGAAATACGCTTCAGTTTTGAATGATTTAATGAGTTGATAATATTCTCTGCTGTATCTTTTTGGGAATAGTACCGAACTGAGTCACATTTAACATGACATTTTAGCTAGTTCATATTTAATAGCATAATAATGGACAACAAACACAACTGATATTTAAATGATTTAACAGAACACAAATAACTGATGTTTAAATGTTTTAGCAGAGCCAAATCTTTGGAGAGTTTTTTTCAGTTGTTGTTCTGACTCAAATGACCAATATTTTGATGTATTATTATAAAAACGTCTGACATTATTGGAGTCTGTAATCAAGCAAAACAGACTGACGTTTGAATCTCTAATAGAAAACAATGGACCAATATTTGGATGTCTAATCGAACAAAGCAAATCTCTAATAGTAAATAACAACCAATATTTGAATCTTTAATTACAAATTAACAAACCGATATTTCAATTTTTAAGGGAAAAAAGCAACCTGATTTGAATCTTTTATTGAGCTAAACCGACCAATATTTAAATCTCTTACAGAAAATAACTGACCGACATTTGAATCTCTAATAAAAATAACTGACTGATATTTGAATGTCTAACAGAAAATAGACCAATATTTGAATCTCTAATAAAAATAACAGACCGATATTTGAGTTAAGGAACACTGAAAAAAGTGTTGCATGTAAAACTGTTGCAAACAATTTATTTGTGTTGAATTTAAACAAGCAAATTAAATTTAATAATGTTCTACTTAATTTGTTTGTTTAAATTCAGCCCAAATAAATTGTTTACAACCACTAAACGTAAAAAATTTTTGTAAATGCAAGGAATCATCTTTGAATAATTTTTTTCAGTGAAACAAAGAAAACAAATTTTTAAAAGCAAAAGCAACCGATTTTTAAATCTCTAACAGAAAATAACTGACCTATATGTAAATCTCTAATAAAAATAACTGACCGATATTTGAATCTTTAATTAAAAATAACCACTGAAATTTGAATTTCTAATAAAAATAATAGACCTATATTTGAATTTTTAAGGAAACAAAGCAAACCGATATTTGAATCTTTTATTGAGCAAAACCAACTCCTATTTAAATTTCTAACAGAAAATAGCTGACCGATATTTGAATCTCTAACAGAA
>NW_026613806.1:0-17500 GCF_903798145.1 Danio aesculapii | reverse complement strand
GACAAATGCGTGCCGGTGTGTGTGTGTGTGTGCGTGTGCGCTGTCGGGGTAAATGAAGCCTCTTTAAGCTCTTCCTCCGCTGACACACACAGGCCTTGTCAATTACTTCCCTTGTCTTGTCTAGTTAGTGCGCTGCTTTAGCTGATGGCGGGGGCTCTGGAGCTGCAGATCATTACATGCACACGATCTGCAACACACACACACACACCTCGTCTCGCTGGATATTAAACATGGCTCGCTTTCAGTCAGATGCATCCACTGAGCAGCGTGACTTTACATGACACCGTCTTCAATTAAAAACTTCAGAAACTTTTCAAGCGTTTAAATGGCAGTGGCTTATTAATAGCTTTGGCTCCAAAACATCTGTTAACTAGAGCGAAATCATCTCAAGTACACCGAAATAATGCGTATGTGCACACGTGTACACAACAACTATAGTAGTTTATCTGTTGTGGTGATTTTGTAGTTGCTATGGTAACACAACAACTATAGTAATTGATCTGCTGTGGTAACTCTGTAGCTGCTATGGTAAAATGACACCTATAGTAGTTGATATGTTGTGGTGATCCGGTAGTTGCTATGGTAACACAACAACTATTGTAATTGATCTGTTGTGGTGATTCTACAGTTGCTATAGTAACACAACAATTATAGTAGTTGATCTGTTGTGGTGATTCTACAGTTCCTATGGTAACACGACAACAATATTAATTGATCTGTTGTGGTGATTCTACAGTTGCTATAGTAACACGACAACTATAGTAGTTGATCTGTTGTGGTGATTCTGTAGTTGCTATGGTAACACAACTATAGTAGTTCATCTATTGTGATTCTCTAGTTGCTATGGTAATACAACAACTATAGTTAATGATCTATTGTAGTAATTCTATTGTTGCTATGGTAATACAACAACTATGGTAATTGATCTGTTGTGGTGATTCTACAGTTGCTATGGTAACATGACAACTATATTTATTGATCTCTTCTGGTAATTCTACAGTTGTTATGGTAACACAGCAACTATAGTAGTTGATCTGTTGTGGTGATTCTGTAGTTCCTATGGTAACACGACAACAATAATAATTTATTTGTTGGGGTACTTCTATAGCTGCTATGGCAACACAATAACAAAAGTAGTTGATATGTTGAGGTAATTCTATAGTTGCTATGGTAATACAACAACTATAATTATTGATCTGTTGTGGTGATTATATAGTTCTTATGAGAACACAATAACAATAATTCATATGTTGTGGTAATTCTGTAGTTGCTATGGTAACAACAACAATAGCAATTGATTTGTTTAGGTAATTCTATAGTCCCTATGGTAACACAACAACTATAGTAGTTGATCTGTTGTGGTGATTCTGTAGTTGCTATGGTAATACAACTATATTTATTGATCTCTTCTGGTAATTCTTCAGTTGTTATGGTAACACAGCAACTATAGTAGTTGATCTGTTGAGGTGATTCTGCAGTTGCTATGGTAATACAGCTATATTTATCAATCTGTTGTGGTGATTCTATAGTTTCTATGACAACACAACAACTATAGTAACATAAACAAATGACCCAATATTGTAGTTTTCTACAACTATAGAGTATGGTATATTACAGCAAACTAAAGTATACTACAGTATGTATTACAGTTTATAAGTCCACCATAGTTAATACTACAGTATGCTGGAGCTTTCATTAAGAAAGAGATCTAAACACTATAATATATAATACACTTATTCAAGGCACTATTAAATGACCATAGTGTTTTTTCACAGGTGTTTTATTTGTGGCTATTAAGAAAGCAGAACTAAGATGTCACTAATTTCCATTGTGTTGATCTCCGCTGTGTGAAAAGCCCAATCGGTGTGTGTATCGGCCTCAGTGAGAGTGTGTATCAGTATGTAGAGGCGCTGGTGTCCTATATGAACGATGTGTTTGCTGTAGAGCTGAATGATGGATGAAACACACACAGCTCTGATAACAAACCACTGGTGGTCAACACACTGGTCTTCTTGCGGCCGTAATTAATATTCCGGCCCGCAGACGCACCGCTCTGTGTCTGTGTTATCCGCTATTGATTGATTGATTGAATTCCGCCGGGTCTAATTCCAAGTGGTCTGCAATTATTTAGCTGTAAACATCCAATCGCACCTTTGCACGACTCAATCTGCAGCGTGTGTTCATGCAGGGCCACGCTTTGGCTCCTTTTGTCCTTGAAATTAAATGCTAATGCGTTATTTCAGCGTTTAGCAGCAGCAGGGAGTCAAACACCCTGGACCGCCGACACCTGAAAATCACAACAAAAGCGCGGTGAAGAATCCTGCATTCAGATGAATCTGGCGCTCGCAGAAAGAGTGCATTAAAAAGCATCACGACACTCGCTCGGCCTGCAGATAAACGAATCCATTAATGTCTGCACAACACACCTCAGCTTAAATACAACACAAGAGGAGACGACTACAAACCCGCTGACCCTCGTACAACAACAACAACACTACGCTTAAAAAAAACCCACACACAATCACTGCTTAAACACTGTGCACAAACCCATGATGATTACTGATACTGATATTAGTGTAGGTCATACACAAAAAGCACTCACGTACTGAAATACACACTGTGCGGAAAGATATGTGTGGATGTAAACTTTTACATCCATATAAAAAAATACCATAGTAATTTACAGTGTTTCTGAACAATACTATGCTGAAATGTATTACACATCTTTATTAATGAAGACTCCAGCTTAATGTAGCATTAACCATAGTGAACTTATCAGCTGTAATAAATACCGTAAGTAAACAGTGGTGTGGAGTCACGGTTGCGCAGTGGGTAGCACAATCACCTTATAGCAAGAAGTTCGCTGGTTCGAGTCCCAGCTGGGTCATATGGCGTTTCTGTGTGGAGTTTGCATGTTTTCCCCGTGTTGGCGTGGGTTTCCTCCGGGTGCTCTGGTTTCCCCCACAATCCAAAGACATGCGCTATAGGGGAATTGACTTAGCTAAATTGCCCATAGTGTATGTGTGTGAATGAGTGTGTATGGATGTTTCCCAATGATGGGTTGCAGCTGGAAGGGCATCCGCTGTGTAAAACATATGCTGCATAAGTTGCTGGTTCATTCCACTGTGGCGAGCCCTGATTAATAAAGGGACTTGTTGTGTTACCATAGCAACTATAGAATTAACAAAACAGTTTGATTACTTTAGTTGCTGTGTTACTATAGCGATTATAGAGTTACCACAACAGATCAGTTACTATAGTTGTGTTACCATAGCAACTATAGAATTAACAAAACAGTTTCATTACTTTAGTTGTTATGTTACTATAGCGATTATAGAGTTACTACAACAGATCAGTTACTATAGTTGTGTTACCATAGCAACTATAGAATCACCACAACAGATTAATTCAAATTGCTTCATTATAATATGATAATATCACACTACAGTGTTCACTATAAATGAAGATAGTATCATACTTTTGAATATGTCTTTCGTTTTCCATAATGCCAGTATATAAAGATTCATAAATCACGATGCATGTACTGGAGAAGCGAAGTGACAGAAGATATCAAAACTTTACAAAGACTCTCTTCATTTGCATCAGTTTTTCAGGAAATGTGAATATTTGACTGTTTAAAGGCGCTGGATCTGCATAATTTCCTAGCCTCACACCTTTCAAAGCTGTTTTTCTGAGTTTTTGTCGTCTGAAAGTTTCTCGATGAAGATGTTTTGTCATCTGAACAAGAAATCAGTTATACAGCTAGCAAAGTGATCGTGATTAATAAAGCGTTCCTAATTATACAGTATAATGCTGAACCATTAGAGTAGTCAAATAAACAAACTTTAAAGCCAATTTCACTCAAAAACCAGCGTTTGCTCTCCAGTATTGTCATTTCAAACCTGAAACCTTTCTGTCAGATATTTTGAAGAACTTTTGGAAAACAAACAACAATGATTCCCAAAATATCCTCAATTTTTAACAGACAAAAGACTGAAATGACATGATGCTTAGTAAATAATGACTGAATATTAAATGTGAAGTGAAATAAATAGACCTTCAACATAGAGGACATATGTTTAGGATCATTTGTTGATAATATGTCAAAAGTTTTAAAAAAGCACTTTGGCATCATATTATTTGGGGTGGCACGATGGCTTAGTGGTTATCACAGTGGCCTCACAGCAAGAAGGTTTGAGTCCCGGCTGGGTCAGTTGGCATTTCTGTGTGGAGTTTGCATGTTGGCGTCCAAAACACATGCGCTATAGGGGAATTGATCAACTAAATGAGTGTGTGTGTGTGTGTGAGAGAATGAGTGTGTATGGGTGTTTCCTGGTGCTGGGTTGCAGCTGGAAGGGCATCCGCTGTGTAAAATATATGCTGGAGTAGTTGGCGGTTCATTCCGCTGTGACGACCTCTGATGAATAGAGGGACTAAGCTGAAAGAGAATGAATGAATGAATTATAGTTTTGTGGAAGGAAAAGATTCAAATTTATTGTCATTTAACGTCATTTAACTAAAGAACTTGATGAAAAGTTGACTTAGAGGGGAATAACATTATGGCCCAGTTTCACAAACAAGGCTTAGATTAAGCCAGGCCTATGCCTTCGTTAAATTAAGCTATTTAAGCCACATTTATAAAAATGGCCTTAGAATAATATATTACTGGTGTGCACCTGGAGACAAAACAAATGACACTGATGTATTTTAAGACATCTCACCGCAAGTTATTTTGAGTTAAAACAACTCAATCATGCTATTTAATTTTGACTAGCCTTAAACCTTGCTTGTGAAACCAGGGCTATATATTTAAATTTGGTTATATATTTTGAAATATTTTTAATTTTATTATATATTTTTATTTTCTATATTTTATTTTATTAAAAAAATAACATTTTACATAAAAAGACGTATAGAGTATAATAACATTGTTTTATTATTATTATTGATATTATTTTATTCATTCATTCATTTCTTTTGGGTTTAGTCCCTTTATTAATCCCTACATTAATCTGGGGTCGCCACAGCGGAATGAACCGCAAACTTATCCAGCATATGTTTTACGCAGCGGATGCCCTTCCAGCTGCAACCCATCACCAGGAAAATCATTATTAATATTTTTTATTTTAGATATTATTTAATATTTTATGTTTTGAATTAAATTTTTATTTAGTTTTAATTTTTTGTATATTTTCAGTTTTATTAATTTAACAAATATTAACGTTTCACATTTAAACTGACTTTTTAAATTTCCTTCGTAGCACAAATTTGTCAGTATTGGATCTAGTCAGATTACCCAGATTTTTCCTCCATTATAATATCAATCGTCTGCGTCTTCTGTCCTCAGTGTGGAGCAGCCGCTGTGTTCAGAGGCGCTGCAGAATAAAAAACAATTGAGCGCAAACACTGATTGAAATACAGTCGCCCCTCGAGTCTGAGATTCATGCGCATCTCTGGAAACAAACAGGCGTTTTGTGAAGCGCAAACACAGATGATCAATAGGCCGGCATTAAGTGTGTGTTTGCATGGGTTTAGCACACGCTGAGGGCCGTGTTCACACACACACACGTGCGTGCCGAGGGCCCCTCGCTGATCCGGCTCCGCACTTTCAGCAGATATGAGAGATTAGCCATGTGTGAAGTATTCAGGAGAGGCTCTGACTCCGCCGCTTTGATTTGCATTTGTCTTTTTGATGTACGACTCCACATATTAAGCAGAGATAACCTGCTTTCTGTCCCCGGTGCCTGCTGGAGAATCAGGACGAGCGTTTTCCACCCACACCTGTAAACACATCACACATCAAAACTACAGTCAAACGGAGATATAATAAACCTTGATCAACTTCAGCGTATCTGCAGGGACTCGCTGACGGAAACATCGACTTTCTGAACTAACTAACTCATCAAACTGTGTGTGTCATCCAGTCTAACAGTCGTTTCTGAGAGCAAAACTCCTGTCGGGAGGATTTAGAGTGAGAATCAGTTATTGACGTATAAAAGAAACTCACAGTTTGGCCCCAAAATACTTATTAATTGTCATCTGAAATATTTATTCTTTGCCACTTTCCTTCTAACCACTAGCCCATGTGAAAAAGCACTATTACTAATCTAGTATTTTATTGTAAACTCTATAGAAATTTCGTATTAACGAATTTAAATTGGTTGTCAACGTTCTGTTGTAGTTATGGTAACACAACATCTACTGTATAGTAACTGATGTCTCATGGTAATTCTACAGTTGCTATGGTACAGCAAAACTAGTAACTGATCTGTTGCGGTAATTCTATAGTTGCTATGGTAACACAACAACTGCAATAACTGATCTGTTGTTGTAATTCTATAGTTGCTATGGCAATATGATTCCGTAGTTGCTATGGTAACACAACAACCATAGTAGTTGATGGGAATCATCGAATTGGACAACTACAGTAACTGATCTGTGGTGGATGTTCTACAGTTGCTATGGTAACGCAACAACTATAGTAACTGATCCATGGTGGTAGTTCTATAGCTGATTTCGTAGCACAACAACTACAATAACTAATCTGTTGTTGTAATTCTATAGTTGCTATGGCAATGCAACAACTACACTAGATGATCTAAATCAACAAATTGAACTGCGGTAACTGATTTGTGGTGGTAGTTCTGAGGTTGCTATGGTAGTATATATCTGTAGTTGCTATGCTAATACAACAACTAGAATAGTTGATCTGAATTATCAAATTGAACAACTACAGTAGCTAATCTATGGTGGTTGTGCTACAGTTGCTATGGTAACACAACAACTATAGTAACTGGTTCGTGGTGGTAGTTCTATAGTTACTATGGTAACAGCATCCACAATAACTGATCTGTTGTGGTAATTCTATAGTTGCTATGGTAGTAAAATTCTGTAGTTTCTATGGTAACACGACAACTGTAGAAAGATGTGAATCATTTAATCATCTAGTAACTGATCTGTGGTGGTTGTTCTACAGTTGCTATGGTAACACAACTATAGTAACTGATCTGTTGTGGTCGTTCTACAGTTGCTATGGTAACACAACAACTATAGTAACTAATCTGTGGTGGTAATTCTACAGTTGCTATGGTAACACAAACATTATAGTAACTGATCCATGGTGCTATTTCTATAGTTGTTATCATAACACAACAGTGATATAAGTGATCTGTCTTGGTAATATAATAGCTAATGTAATAGAACAAATTACCCAATATGGTTTTCTAACTAATACGGGTTTCTAGTTTTCTAAGAATTCATATTTTCAGAACAACTATAGTAATTGGTCTGTCATGGTAATTCTACAGTTGCTATGGTAACTATAGTAATTGATATGTCATTGTAATTCTACAGTTGCTATGGTAACTATAGTAATTGATCTGTCATTGTAATTCTATAGTTGGTAATACAACTACTACAATAACTGAACAGTTGGGGTAATTCAATAGTTGCTATGGTAATAGCAGTAGATTTAAGTAGACTTTTTATTGTTAAATAATTGACGAACATGTTGGTTTATTTTGCCGTTATCCGTCCTGATGGCTGAACTCCTCCGAAGCTCCTCCTGAGCTCTGATCTCAGATGTGCATTTCTCTGGCTGTAAGTCCTCCGGTTCCTAAAATCCTGTCAGAGCGTTTTTTTTCAGGGCCGGCAGTGAGCGGCGGCTCCATTGTCACCTTCAGAGTGTCTGACAGCGGCGGCAGAATAGAAGATGAGCTGGTTTTCTTTCAGCGCTCAGTAAATCTGCCGTACTCACGCTCGTGTTTCCGACAAAAGCCTGAATATATGATCAGATAACACTTACTGCAGGAGTCTGGAGGAAGACAATAGAGTGGAGCTGTCAGCGGTGCAGCGGAGGCTTTACAACAGGCCTGAGAACATACATCACACACACACGTACACACACTCAGACGGCCACACACACACACATGCACACACACTCATACACGCATAGACAGACTCTTACTCAAGCACGCACATGCACACGGACGCTCACAAATGCACACACACACTCCGATACTCATGCACAATACACATACACATCAGCACAACACACACATGTCCATCAGCAGAGAAACATATGCACAAACTCACATAAAGCAGAATACACACACACACACACACACATGGCAAAATTCAACTAGAATGAGACACAGAATTGTATTCAGAGATGTATAAAGTACTAGAGACCCAGACTTAAGTAAAAGTACAAGTACTCTATCAAAAAGTGACTTGAGTAGAAGTAAAAGTGCTCTTTAAGCACCATACTTAAGTGGAAGTACTAAAGTATTCAACATTTTTTGTACTTAAGTATTGCAAGTAGTTTATTTCAAAATTTACTACTCAAGTACTGAAAGTAAAAGTACAAGTATTGTGTAATGTAGTTATTAAAGAATGCAGTCAAAAGACATCATATTGTTTTGTTTATTTTAAATCTCTTTTTTGGGGGCACGTCATTAAGCAGAACGAAAAGAAACATGACTTACAATACTGTTTTTCTCTCACGCTTGAACCACAGATCTGACAGATTATAACAGCTTTAACACACACCTTTCAAAGTTGTGTCACAAAAACAGTCCATAATCCACTCAAAACGCTATTGAAACCCATTTTCGGAGCACAATTTACTGGTTGTAAACGCTGTAAACGAACGTTCTAATTCACTTGATTTTGATTTTATTGTAAAAAAAAGAAAACGTGTATATTACTGTGTTAGATGAAAATCTGAAATATTTTATGGCTTATGGCTATGATTAAGTATTCAAAAATGTTTCATTTTGATTGTTTTAATTAAATTGGTCTTAAACTTCATATTTTTATAGTATATTTATTCATTCTGGTACTTTTACCATAAACCAACATCTCAACCATTTGGTAGAGGCTGATATTTTAGAAATTATGGGATGTGTTGGGGGAAAATGTATTGATTGTGTTAACTAGCGACATTAGGAGTTAAGAAATGCAATAAATAAAAAAATTCTATTGGTTTTTTTCTTGGTGTGAGAGTTAAATGGTTACTTGTAATAAAATTGTGTCCTTTAATACAGCAGTAAGAAATATGAACTGTACCCTTAATTTGACCTGCTCAAAGAAAACACTCTTTCTGAATGTATCAAACAAAACTCATACACAGAAGACAGCATGAGCATTTATAGCAAATAAACTAATGTAAATATTCTCCCGCCTGCTTTTTAAACGCTGACAGGCGAGGTCTTACACCCCTTTGACTGGTTATTGTCTTCACCTTCTCAACAGAAAGGGCTGCTATCGGCTTTAGAAATGAAAGCGTTGTTCACTGATGGCGGGAAGAACAGCCGCGGTTACAGTCTATGTATGTATAATACGCGGTTATCACAGGTAATCTATAATAGACACAGTGGAGAAAACTTGCACCTCATACACGCCTACCAGGCCAGCGGGTCAAATGTCCAAAGTGAGAGAGGCAGAGATGGGAGTCTCACAACATTTCTCTGTAGTAGTGAAATAGCGGCTCATGTGCTGTGCCGCCTTCACTCGCCCTGGCGCCTCCGTCCGCGCCTCCGGAGATAAATGACGTCAGTACGTAATAACCCGTTATGATCTATTACTGAACCGATATCGACCATTTTGACACCTCTAGTAACGAGTAACGATGCAGCTCATAAAAAATCCATCGGAGTAAAAGTATTAAACTCATCGAAAATATGTACTTAAGTAAAAGTGGAAGTAGGAGAAAAAAACAATACTCCAGTAAAGTACGGATACTGCCTTTTAGTACTTAAGTACAGTAGTGAAGTAGTTCTACTTCGTTACTATACATCTCTGATTGTATTACAGTAAATTGATTCCATTATTAATGTAAATAATACAAACTACCTAAATGTGATTGAAATCATTTGATTCTGTTCCTATGTTTAACTTTTTGTAAAATTTTTAAAACCATATCAGAGTTGATACTAACACTTGCCAATAACAACAGAGTTGACGGTAACAGAGTTGACCGTGACAGACTGACGTTAACAAAGTTGACAATAATGGAGTTGACGATAGCAGAGTTAAAGATAACAGAGAGACGAAAACAGAGTTGACGATAGCAGAGTTGACGATAGCAGAGTTGGCGATAGCAGAGTTGACATTAATGGAGTTGATACTAACATTTGCCAATAACAACAGAGTTGACGATAGCGGAGTTGATGATAGCAGAGTTGACGATAGCAGAGTTGACATTAATGGAGTTGATACTAACACTTTCCGATAACAACAGAGTTAATGATAACAAGGTTGACGATAACGGTTGACGATAACAGATTTGAAGAAAACAGAGTTGACGATAACAGAGGTGACGGTGACGGAATTGATGATAAAAGAAATGACGATAACAGGGTTGACGATAACAGAGTTGACGATAACAGAGTTGACGGTGACAGAGTTGACGATAACAGGGTTGACGATAACGGTTGACGGTAACAGAGTTTACTGTAACAGAGTTGACGATAACGGTTGACGATAACAGAGTTGACGATAAATGTTGACAATAACAGAGTTGAAGATAACAGAGTTGACAAAAACGGTTGACGATAACAGAGTTGACGATAACAGATTTGAAGATAACAGAGTTGACGATAACAGATTTAAAGATAACAGAGTTGACGATAACAGAGGTGACGGTGACAGAATTGATGATAAAAGAAGTGACGATAACAGGGTTGACGATAACGGTTGACGGTAACAGAGTTGACTGTAACAGAGTTGACTGTAACAGAGTTGACGATAACGGTTGAAGATAACAGAGTTGACAATAACGGTTGACGATAACAGAGTTGACGATAACAGAGTTGACGATAACAGAGTTGACAATAACGGTTGACGGTAACAGAGTTGACTGTAACAGAGTTGACTGTAAAAGAGTTGACGATAACGGTTGAAGATAACAGAGTTGACGATAACAGAGTTGACGATAACAGAGTTGACGATAACAGAGTTGACAATAACGGTTGACGATAACAGAGTTGACGATAACGGTTGACGGTAACAGAGTTGACTGTAACAGAGTTGACTGTAAAAGAGTTGACGATAACGGTTGAAGATAACAGAGTTGACGATAACAGAGTTGACGATAACGGTTGACGATAACAGAGTTGACGATAACAGAGTTGACGATAACAGAGTTGACAATAATGGTTGACGATAACAGAGTTGACGATAACAGAGTTGAAGATAACAGAGTGACGATAACACAGTTGAAGATAACAGAGTTGACGATAACAGAGTTGAAGATAACAGAGTTGAAGATAACAGAGTTGAAGATAACAGGGTTGAAGATAACAGAGTTGAAGATAACAGAGTTCACGATAACGGTTGACGATAACAGAGTTGACGATAACAGAGTTGAAGATAACAGAGTTGACGATAACAGTTGAAGATAACGGACTTGACAATAACAGACTTGACGGTGAAAGAGTTGACGATGACAGAGTTGACGATGACAGAGTTGAAGATAACAGTGTGACGATAGCAGAGTTGACGATTACGGTTGAAGATAACGGACTTGACAATAACAGACTTGACGGTGACAGAGTTGAGGGTAACAGGGTTGACGATAACAGAGTTGACGATAACAGAGTTGACGATAACGGTTGAAGATAACAGACTTGACAATAACAGACTTGACGGTGAAAGAGTTGATGATAACAGAGTTGACGATAACAGAGTTGACGATAACACAGTTGACGATGACAGAGTTGACGATGACAGAGT
The DNA here is from genome assembly GCF_903798145.1 of Danio aesculapii. NCBI lineage: Eukaryota > Metazoa > Chordata > Actinopteri > Cypriniformes > Danionidae > Danio > Danio aesculapii. The sequence continues at coordinate 5,764 of NW_026613806.1, read as the reverse complement.
TGAAGATAACAGTGTGACGATAACACAGTTGAAGATAACAGAGTTGACGATAACAGAGTTGACGGTGACAGAGTTGACGATAACAGGGTTGATGATAACGGTTGACGGTAACAGAGTTGACAATAACGGTTGAAGATAACAGAGTTGACAATAATGGTTGACGATAACAAAGTTGACAATAACGGTTGACGATAACAGAGTTGACGATAACGGTTGACGATAACAGAGTTGACGATAACGGTTGACGATAACAGAGTTGACGACAACAGAGTTGACGATAACAGAGTAGACGATAACAGAGTTGACGATAACAGAGTTGACGATAACAGAGTTGACGATAACAGAGTTGACGATAACAGAGTTGAAGATAACAGAGTTAACAATAACGGTTGACGATAACAGAGTTGACGATAACAGAGTTGACGATAACAGAGTTGATGATAACACAGTTGACGATAACAGAGTTGAAGATAACAGAGTTGAAGATAACAGACTTGATGGTAACAGAGTTGAAGATAACAGAGTTGATGATAACAGAGTTGAAGATAACAGAGTTGAAGATAACAGACTTGACGGTAACAGAGTTGAAGATAACAGAGTTGAAGGTAACAGAGTTGACGGTAACAGAGTTGAAGATAACAGAGTTGAAGATAACAGACTTGACGGTAACAGAGTTGAGGGTAACAGAGTTGACGGTAACAGAGTTGACGGTAACAGAGTTGACGGTAACAGAGTTGACGGTAACAGAGTTGAAGGTAACAGAGTTGACGGTAACAGAGTTGAAGATAACAGAGTTGACGATAACAGAGTTGACGATAACAGAGTTGATGATAACACAGTTGACGATAACAGAGTTGAAGATAACAGAGTTGAAGATAACAGACTTGATGGTAACAGAGTTGAAGATAACAGAGTTGATGATAACAGAGTTGAAGATAACAGAGTTGAAGATAACAGACTTGACGGTAACAGAGTTGAAGATAACAGAGTTGAAGGTAACAGAGTTGACGGTAACAGAGTTGAAGATAACAGAGTTGAAGATAACAGACTTGACGGTAACAGAGTTGAGGGTAACAGAGTTGACGGTAACAGAGTTGACGGTAACAGAGTTGAGGGTAACAGAGTTGACGGTAACAGAGTTGAAGGTAACAGAGTTGACGGTAACAGAGTTGAAGATAACAGAGTTGAAGATAACAGACTTGACGGTAACAGAGTTGAGGGTAACAGAGTTGTCAGTAACAGTTGATGATAGCATTAACAGAGTCAACGGTAACAATATAGTTGACCGTAATGACAATTAGACCAGAACGTAGAGACAGACACAAAAAATATGTTTCACTGAGTTGACAAATAATGCTGAAAATAGATGTTTCATGCAGATGTTAATTTAACTCAGTGGAGTAAACGCACAGAAAGATCAAAATTAGACTTTAGTATTTGATGATAATTGAAGCTGATGTATGATTCAGGAGGCAGAGACTGTCAAAAATAGCTGTAGTGGGAGTTTTTAAGCTCATATCTTCAAGGCTAAATGTCTCTGTAAAGACAAACAGTATTTTAACAGGTTCTGGACAAAATTACACCTATTAATCACATCTGTTTTTTACTTGAAGCGTAATACATATTTTACAGTACATATATTACTGTATATTATAACACACATGCAGAAATACATCCCATTATGGAAGTAAATGGGTTGTGAACTCTTTCTCTCGTGCACACACACACACACTCACACACACACACACTAATGCTGCAGGAGTGATTGATCAGGTCTGGCATGTAAAAGGTGTTTTTCCGTTTTTCTTGTTTATGCAAGCATTATTGTACATTTGTGCCCTGAGTGTGTGTGTGTGTGTGTGTTAAATGGGGTGTTTTTAGCTGTTGATCTGTGTGTGTGCTTGTGTATGTGTGCAGCCACTCCAGTGTTGATTTACAATGCGTTTGCGAGCGCTGCGGCACTGAAATATTCATTTATTTTACCATTATTTTCCATTTACTCTGGACTGCACAGAACTTTTGGCCTTGGCGTCGGCTTGTTCAGATGCACTCAGCACGTTCAGCAGAATAAATCTCATCATTCGTAAGAGACTTGGCTAAAAATGTGGCAATAATCGTTGCGGCGCACCTGTTCTGTTTACTCATAATTACAGCCTTGAACAGGTATTTCACTCAGAGTTACACTCACAAAACTCACCGTCCAGTCAGATATACACACTGCTGATATTCTTACCAAACCTGCTGTTATTTGATTTAAAATACAGAAAATAACGGTTAATTCAAAAGATTTTAACTGTTTAAAATAACTGATTTTTATTTGCATATATATTTAAAATACAGAAAATAACGATTAATATTTGAAATATATTTACTGTTTAAAATAACTGAGTTTTATTTGAATATATTTTAAAATACAGAAAAAACGGTTAAATCTTCAAATATATTACTGTTTAAAATAGCTGAGTTTTATTTGAATATATTTAAAATTACAGAAAAAACGGTTAAATCTTCAAATAATTTACTGTTTAAAATAGCTGAGTTTTATTTGAATATATTTAAAAATACAGAAAAAACGTTTAAATCTTTAAATATTTTACTGTTTAAAATAACAGATTTTTATTTTAATATATTTAAAAATACAGAAAATAACGGTTAAAATTTGAAATATTTTTACTGTTTAAAATAACAGATTTTTATTTGAATATATTTTAAACTGTAATTTATTGCTGTGATTTCTAACTGAATTTTTGCATCATCACTGCAGTTACATGATCCTTCAGAAGGCCAGCAGCTGGGTTGATTCAGCCTACACTGTAAATATCTGTTCATGAACAGTTTGTGTATTTTGTGTTTATTTGCGGCGGTTTGCTCTGTCCACTTTTGAAGTTGAAAATTCAACTCTACAGTTTAACAAAGTGACTTTTATTGACATTTTAGTAATTTAAAATAATATAATGTAATGTTTATTACAAGGTTTCTGTAGCGTAATATACAACACCAACACAGACAATATATCTGTATATACAATATACACTCGCCGGCCACTTTATTAGGTACACCTCACTAGTACCATGTTGAACCCACTTTGTGTTGTGTGTTCAGAGATGCTTTTCTGCAGACCTCGGTTGTAACGAGTGCTTATTTGAGGTACTGTTACCTTTCTATCAGCTGGAACCAGTCTGGCCATTCTCCTCTGACCTCTGGCATCAACAAGGCATTTGCGCCCACAGAACTGCCGCTCACTGGAGATTTCCTGTGTGTCGGACCATTCTCTGTAAACCCTAGAGATGGTTGTGCGTGAAAATCCCAGTAGATCAGCAGTTTCTGAAATACTCAGAGCAGCTCGTCTGGCAGCAACAACCATGCCACGTTCAAAGTCACTTAAATCCCCTTTCTTCCCCATTCTGATGCTCGCTTTGACCTGCAGCAGATCGTCTTGACCATGTCTACATGCCTAAATGCATCGAGTTGCTGCCATGTGATTGGCTGATTAGAAGTTGGAGCAGTTGGACAAGTGTACCTAATAAAGTGAGTGTATGTATAAGGTTATAAGTTGTTGGAAGAAAGATCAAGATCCCATAATGCAATTCAAAAGCAGAAATAAATGGGGCAAATTTAATTATGAATCACAGAAACTGCTAATTTACTGATATTTTTACGGTGCAATAATGGGTCAAATATGGACAAACCTGATATTTGAGATAAAAACTGTAAAATGTAAAAATTCAACCCAAGAGTTGGGTTTGTTTATATTTGCGATAAAACAACCCAGAATTATTTGAAGTGTATCTCCAGTTTAGAAATGAAAATCAAAAAAAAAAAATAATAATATTAATCTTTTTTTTTTTTAAATACACTCATAACCCAATGTTGGGTCAAATATAGACAAATGCAACATTGTTTTTTATTATTGAATTACCCTTTTTTATATTTTATATTTGACTTGACATTACGTTACAAAAACTTTGGTGTACACTTTAAAAATATATATCTGTTAATTAACAATTTCCAAAAATAAATGTGGTGTCTCACTGTGGCCTCTGGTTTGAGTCCCGGCTGGGTCAGTTGGTGTTTCTGTGTGGAGTTTGCATGTTCTCCCCGTGTTGGCGTGGGTTTCCTCCGGGTGCTCCGGTTTCCCCCACAGTCCAAACACATGCGCTATAGGGGAACTGATCAACTAAACTGGCCGTAGTGTATGAGTGTGTGTGTGTGTGTGTGTGTGTGTGTGTATGGGTGTTTCCCAGTACTGGGTTGCAGCTGGAAGGGCATCTGCTCTGTAAAACATATGGTGAAATAGTTGGTGATTCATTCCGCTGTGGTGACCCCTGATGAGTAAAGGGACTAAGCTGAAGCTCAATGTCTCTGTCTGATGTTTGCTCCAGTTTATCAGGAGTGGATGGTTGTGTTCTCTGGTGTTTCTGGATGCAGCGCTGCTTTATTCGCTGGTGTTTTATTGAATATTACAGTTTTACGCATAAATATAATTAGCATATTTGGATGGAAACACAGCTATTGTGAATATTGGCACGCGGTGGGCTAATGTGTTTGGTATCTGTGTGTGTGTGTGTGTGTGAGATGTGCTCATGTATTGTGTGTTTGTGTTGCAGGAGACTGTGACTTCCAGAAGCCCTTCTCCTCTTGCGGATACACACAGGGCCGAGACGATGATCTGGACTGGGAGCAAATCAGCAGCGACAAACCATCACTCGACCCATGGGTGCCGCCCGGTGAGACACTCACACACATATACAAATACACATATATTTATAGATATACACACACATAACCACACACACACACACAGCGAAGAGACAAGAACACTCAAACACACACAGGAGATACACACACACATATACAAATACACACATATTTATATATATACACACATAACCACACACACACACACAGCGAAGAGACAAGAACACTCAAACACACACAGGAGATACACACACACATACAAATACACACACATATTTATATATATACACACATAACCACACACACACACACAGCGAAGAGACAAGAACACTCAAACACACACAGGAGATACACACACACATATACACATACAAGTAGAAACAGGCGAGGCATATATACACACACATACACAGAAGAGACACACATACAGTACACACATAGAAACACACAAAGATCCACAGACATTCAGATACACTCATACACACTCAGATACAACCAAACAAACACACACACACACACACAAAAACACACACAGATACACTCAAATACACACAAACAGACACACACACAAAAAGACACTCAGATGCACTCAAACACACACGCACACGCACACACACACACCCACACACACACACACACACACACACACACACACACACACTTACACACACTCACTCACAGATACAATCAAACAGACGCTCAGATACTCAAGCACATGCGCACACACACACACACACACATACAGTACACTCATAAAAACACACTGACAGAAACCAAAAGTCACTAGACACACACATGTACCGGATGTACATGATCCCCCTTCAGTCTGATCACACTGGGATGTTTGATTTCTGGCTGCTGGTTTAGATCCTCCCTGGAGTGAAACTCACTGATCATCACTGCATCACTTTATTAGAGACCAGCAGGATATACCAGCGCTGCATATATGACCACTTATTCTTATTTATTTATTTATTTATTTATTTATTCATTCTTATTTCTATTTTAATTTATTTATTATATATATATTTTTTTCTATATTTCTATTTCATTTATTCATTCATTC
>NW_026613805.1:20000-34753 GCF_903798145.1 Danio aesculapii | reverse complement strand
ATTGCGTCATCCGGACGGCTATTTATAGCCCACTGATAGCCTAAACTGATTCACTGTAGTATTTGGCCGTGCAGCGCGTACATCACGCACGCATTATCAGTAAGTGTTAAGGTGTAATTTCGTGACATGTTCTATTTGTAGCCATAATTTAGCTTTGAATTAGATGTTCTTTACCCACCTCGCAAAATTGACATAAAAATTTATTGCAGACCTACTGCCTTTTTATTTATAATTAAAAACGAATATGGCATAATATATCTTATTTTATAATATAACATATATCTTACGGTAAAACAAACCAGATCTAATCAGTTAAGAAAAATCAATGCAGTTCTGTACTCCACACGATAGATGGCAGTATTGATTATTTGTCGAGTCGGCTCGGCTGAAATGGGCCAACAAATCAAGAGGAAGAAGCTGTTGTGGTTTGAAAATTGTAGCGCGTTGGATTGCGAGCGCGAGTGTCCTGCAAGGTAAGTGTAATCTGCTTTAATATCATGTTGTTTAGCAATGTTTTTTATTATATGTGCGAGTTTTAATATAGTATCACGCTAATATCAATGGACAGGCACCATTTATTCCAAAAATCTTAGACAAACAAAAACGGTGTGAGGGAGTGTTACAACATTTTAAACACGCAAAATTAAACACTTATTAAGCAAAGTTCGGTGATTAAGAGCATTTAGTGTGTACATTGCATGTCATCTTAATTAAATTGCCTCATGAAGTCAAATAAAAAAATCTGTCATGAGATGAAACTTCTGCAGTTCTGACTTTTAAATCATATTTGATTGTGATTTCATAACAAGAGACTTTTAAACACAAGAACCAAGTTAATTCTGTTTTTAGAGAATCAGTTCAAGTTAATTTCAGATTTTTTATTGATTTATATTTTATAAATAAACTTTACTATGTTATGGAAAATGTCATTTTTTTGTAATATGAGTAACTGTATTTTGACTTGTCACAGTAAAATCTAGTATAAAGTAAGCTGATTACTATGAAGTTATTATTGTTGTTATTATTATTATTATTATTATTATTATTATAATGCTTCTCTAATATTTGTAATTATTTGTTTTTTTTTCTCCACAGATATTTGAGTGTGGCTGTGTAAAATGAGCAGTCTAGCAGGTATGAGTTGCTTAAACACTTTAGACTAAAACATTTACACTATGACCACATTTGCTGGTTTTCCTGTCCATATGCAGATTGCCCATGTGCATTCACAAGCTGGATGAAGCTTTTGAGTCACATCAAAGACACAGAATGACTATTAAACAATATTTATGCATTATCCATATAACTGCTGTTGACAAAGAAACATTGAGTATAACACACTGATACTAAAATAGTTAAAATAAGTGAATAAATAACTGAATTTAAATAAGTAATCAGCTTTAAACTGTAAACTCTAAACTTTAAGCTGACTAATTATTTTTTATGTTAATAGATGTTTTTTTTCTTCTAGTTTTAATACGTTACAATCAAGCGTGATTGTGTCCTGAAGACCTACCTCATTTGAAGAGTGTGTGCATCTACCTCAATGAAGACTTAAAGGAATATGTGGTAAGCGTTTCAACCCACCCTCCTTTCATAAATGTATTTGTAAAACTCACAGTCACAGGACTGAGTTTAGAACACATCTCAGTATTTTCTCTCCTTTTTCTGCAGGACTGAAAGTGGCAGAATCTCATCGCACACACAACAGTGGAGATCTTTATCATTTGGGCTGAGGATGCTACAGATGTTAGTGTAGAAGTTTTGAACCTGCTGAGTGTCACATATAGATTGGATGGACTTTTTGGGTTCATGTACACTTAAAGGGTTTTTTTAACCAGAACTGAAAACGTTTAATTATCCGTGTCGTACCAAACATTGATTTGTCTTCGAAGTACAAATTAAGATACTTCAGGTGAAATCTGAGAGCTCTCATTCTCTATAGACAGCAATGGTCCCAACTTGTTTAAAGTCCAGATAAAAACCTAAAACATCCTCAAAACAGACCACATGCTTTCAGTTGTTCAATCAGAATATTTTTAAGCTACAAGAATAATTTGGAGTGCATATAAAGCAAAAATAACAGCCTTTGAGTTTCTTTATTCTGTTGAACAAGATATTTTGAAGAAAGCTGAATACCTGTAACCATTGGTGTATAACCTGTACTTCCATGGTATGTTTTTTACAGGTTTTCAGCTTTCTTTAAAATATCTTCTGTGGAAAAAAGTCTTAGTTTTTATCTTATTTGTTTTGTCATAACTTTGATATATATATATATATATATATATATATATATATATATATATATATATATATATATATATATATATATATATATATATATATATATATATTTATTTATTTTGTATTGTTTAATGTTTTTAATATTGTTAATGTTGCTTTTATTAATAAAAGCTTTGTTTAATTAGTTTGAATGGATTGCATTTTTGAAAACCTGTTGATCAAAAATGTTGATATGTAAATGTGTATTTGTGTTGTTTATTAAATGTATAAACATAATCATTCATTAGCTGAAATTTTGATGACTTGTTTATGCTTGGGCTGTACTTAGACGTCTATTAGATTTTCACTGACAGCCCAAATTTAACCATTATTTAGCCTAGACCAAAATTCACCGGCTTTTAGACGTATATATGTAGCCGTTGAAAAGGCGTCTAAATCACGTCTAGTCTAATCTTGGGCTATGGTTAGACGTCTATTACATTTTCACTGACAGCCCAAATTTAGCCGTGATTAAGCCTAGACCAAATTTCACCGTCTAATAGACGTATATATGTAGCCGTCTAAACTTGGGCTATGCTTAGACGTCTATTAGATTTTCACTGACAGCCCAAATTTAGCCGTGATTTAGCCTAGACCAAATTTCACCGTCTAATAGACGTATATATGTAGCCGTCTAAACTTGGGCTATGGTTAGACGTCTATTAGATTTTCACTGACAGCCCAAATTTAGCCATGATTTAGCCTAGACCAAATTTCACCGTCTAATAGACGTATATATGTAGCCGTCTAAATTTGGGCTATGCTTAGACGTCTATTAGATTTTCACTGACAGCCCAAATTTAGCCGTGATTTAGCCTAGACGTCTAGGCTATGTTTAGACGTCTAATAGACGTCTATTAGACCAAGAAATGCTTGCTGGGATATTTCATTTATCACGTGAGGAGAAGAGAGGAGTCGAATTTACAAAAAGAGATTGGCGGACGATTTAGTGTTAAAACGTAATGCAAAAGCGCCTGTTTGGCAATATTTTGGGTTCAAACCAAATGCAAAAAGAGAACCTGAAAACTTTAATGAGGCAATCTGCAAACTTTGCCTGACAAAGGTGGCAGCATCTGGAGGCAACACAACTAATTTATACATGCACCTTTAACGCACCTACTTGATGTTTAACTATGGGTGGGTCGCGGGTTAAGATTAATAGCCATAAAGCGCAACGCATACTCTCATTTTAAAAATCACGCGACCATTATCTTACAATGTTTAATAATAAATAATCTTATTTATTATCAATCTTATTTTTTACTATTTATTAAATAATCTTATTTATTAGAAACAAAGAAACAAAGCAACCATCGCGGCAGTGATCACTTTTTCCGAAGTTCAGCTTCTTTTGTATCCTGTGTGTGCGCGTATGTTATCACTGAACAGAAAGTTGCTTTGTCTCTGGCAATATTTCGGCTTTTAATAGAATAAAAAATTTTAATTTAGATGAGCCAATATTGCAAAATTGCAGTAAAGAAACTGTGACGTGAGGCTACACATCAAATCTGAGGTCTGATCTCATCTCGCTCTCTTTCGCTGTCATCCAGACACTTGATACAGACGCCACACAGTCGCAAAACTGAGGCAGGTACCAGCTGACAGGTAGAATAGCTGAAGCCTTTGCAAAATCTGTTGAAATACAGCACTGAAATTAACAGGCATAAATGTATTTGAGCCAAAAACGTCTTTCTATCTGTAAAAACGCAAGAGCCAGTGTTATATGTAGAAGTTGTGTGGCCTAATAATTATATTAATCCTAATAAAATGAAAACCAAAATAAACAATTCATTGCATTTTTCATTTGATAAAAAATACACGGAAACGAAAAAATCAAAGGGTGGCTAGTTTGTATTAATGTGTTTTAATATTAACAAAAAATATGCTCAGCCTATTTAAGCTTAACGGTTAAGCCGCCAATAGGCAACCCATTCAAAAAATATTAGTTTACTGTGTACTGGGTTATAATGTATATTGTACAATAAAAACTAAATGTAGCATTGCTGTCATTTAAAACATGCAATTCATAACACACCAGGGGTGCGTTTCTCAAACAACGACGTAACTCACCGCTGAACTATCATACAATGTATTGTTTGGGGAAAGAACTATGACGAATGTTTCCCAAAACGCAGTTTCTCTGTCACAGATCCATCGCTTGAACCACGTTAGTTATAACGTAAAAGGCCCATAATGATGTTCTAAACGGAGTGGAGAAACTACTTTTTTAGAGAACCCCATCATTTATTTGTGCAAATAATATTGTTTTACACGCACACGCATTTAAAATAAACTCCAATATTAGTTTTGCTAAAAATATGCACTCGCTTTCCATATTAACTGAAATATATGTTAATGCCACATATAGAGCCTATGTTTCCTTTACTAATATTATTATTATTATATGTTACTAAAACAAATCACTTATCAAAGTTAACACGTATTCTATCATATATAAATCATAATAATAATAAGGCTATTTATTATAAAATTAATTTATTATGTATTAGGAAATGAAAAAAAATCCTAATTTAATCATAATATTAATAATACTAATGATAATCATGATGAGGATGATGATGATGTCTGAAAGATAACATTATTCCCGTGAAAAAAAAAAAAAAATATATATATATATATATATATACACACACATTTTAATTCAAGCAATTAACAATAGTATGGTTCAAAAACATGTTTTTACTATAGTTTTTTCATGTGAGTATCTTACAGTAGTTACGTCAATGGCAGGTTCATTTCAGTTCAGTAGAAAACTGTCCTCTTCATAATATTTCTATTTATTTCTCCTTTGTATTATAGTATCAATTAAAAAAATACAGACTTTCCTTTATGTCTCCCATTCATTTTTTTACATCCTGCTCTCCATCTTAATTTTATGTCACCAGAATCACGTGATTGCACCCAAAGTTCTGCTGATAAAAATATTTAATCTTTTTGCAAGCATTCACTTTAATAAGTCAATAACAGATTATTAATATCTATTTAAAGATAATTCCACCAAGCTCATAGCAGAATGCTAAAAACATGATGGTTTTGATTTCTACAACTAACAATCTCACTAATAGAGCATGTGCTGGCTACTGACAATTTGTCAAGGTAAAAATTAAAATAAGTACTGTTCAATAACACTGTTTTTACTATTACGGTTTAAGTATAATTTAATAAGACTCTCAATTTATGAATAGTTAACTGGTAATCTGGAACCTTCAACCTTTATTAAAATATGAATTGTTAAATAAAGTTATATTACTCAATAAAAAGAGGAAATATATGGACGACTACTATACATTTGTCTTCTTTTGACACATAATTTTAAACGTGTGGCTAAAAACTTATCTTAATAAGTGGCTTAAAATTATCTTTTATATTTTTTTGGTGGGCCAGAGAAAAAGTTGGCAGGACAAGTAAAAATCTTTTCCGCTGGCCACACCATGCCATTAGAAAAAATCTTAAGTGATGAGCCCTTTGAGTAATTTTCATTCTCATTAAAATTCAAATGTGCATTGTTTTGTGACAATTATTTTAGATTTTTTTTTATAAAAATGTATTTAATACAGCCATAAAAAATGGCTAAAAGATTGTAAATACACTGTACTGTAAGCACAAGTTTGGTGTGTTTGAGAGAGAGAAGAAAAAAGATTTCCAACTCCTAAAAACAAACTTTCTCAGACTTCAAATATACTGGTCACTAACAAAAACTTCAGTCATGGGTGCTGTTGTTTTACTACAGTAATACCTTCAGAGTCTGCGACGCAGTGGCACAGTAGGTAGTGCTGTCACCTCACAGCAAGAATGTCGCTGGTTCGAGCCTTGGCTGGGTCAGTTGGCGTCTCTGTGCATGTTCTCCCTGTGTTTACATGGGTTTCCTCCAGGTGCTCCGGGTTCCCCCACTGTCCAAAGACATGCGGTACAGGTGAATTGGGTAGGCTAAAATTGTCTGTAGTGAATGAGTGTGTGTGGATGTTTCCCAGAGATGGGTTGAGGCTGGAAGGGCATCCGCTGCATAAAAAGGTTCATTTCGCTGTGGTGACCCCAGATTAATAAAGGGACTAAGCCGAAAAGAAAAGGAATGAATGAATGAATGAATGAATGAATACCTTCAGAGAACATAGTAGTCAGTGATCCACATAAGCAGAGAGATTAGTGTGGTGCAGTCAGAACTGAAACAGAAGTCTGTCCAGGCTGACACAGGTTAATGATCTTGATGTTTTCAATTGAAGATTCCAGCGAAACTGCCATTAAAAAGTTATAAGAAAAATAACTCAGCATGACATCTCACCTGGTATCTACTATTACAAAGTACAATTCCAATGTAAATTATATGTTTAATCCACAGTATTTGTACCATAAAATAGCCACAATTTTGACTCCTCACTCAGAATATTAAGTTACATGGTATTTTGTGAGAAATACAATTATCTTGTTTGGAGTTCATTTCTTTGTGAAGTTATAAAAAGCTTAATGATATAATTTTTTTAATGAATGCGTTTACAAACATTTTTTATCTTTTATGAGTAAACTGCAGTAACGTGAATCGAAAGGGAAGGATGTAGACAAAATGAATTTTAATAAACAGGAAAATAAAAAAAAAAGTACACCAGAACCTAGCACAACAATCAGAAAAAAAAACAGACAAGCATGGTTTGTGAACAAAGGAAATCAGGAACAGAACGAAACCACAAATAATTAGCTTGACTAGCGACATGTCGGGTGGACAACTTACGAAATGGCAAAGCTTCCCCATTCAAGGCTATGGAGCGTCTCTGGCGAGGAGTTCATCACTAAATGTAGAAACAGAGCAACAAAACCGTTAACCGACAGCGATTCACTTTGTTAGCATTATTACAAGTTAAAAAATGTTAGCTCGAAGTACCGTTAATGCTATTTGCGAAGCGTTTCTCATAACGTTAGCCTTTAACGATAGCCGGGGCAGGAGCATCTTTTTATGCTAATTCAGATTTTACAGATATTCTTATATTTTTACACAGGTTAAAAAGCAATGAAGACATAAAATGAAGTAATTTTGTTGAAATCGCCAAATAAATAACCAAAACAGCTATTATTTACCTTCATAGATTAGCTGCTGTCAATGACCTCGTCACTATACAGGGCGACATAAAAACGTATAAAGTGATTAAGTGTTGATTAAAAATAATAAAAATGTAAAACGTTACACATCTAAAGTTACATTTAACATAAATTATAAGTAAAACGACTAATGAAACATGTGAAAGGTCGAATATAACGTACTTACCTTCAGATTACCGTTCCGCCCGTTGCTTTGTGTCCGTTATTTATTTCAAATGATGAGCACGCGCAAGTCCGCTGACTCGCGCAGAAGAGTTCCTGGCTGTGTGCTATTGCCACTTATCCCCCATATGTTCTATTCATTTAGAACATTCTAACATTCAAAGTTGGAATTATTGACAATAAAAAAAAGCATTAAAGATCATCTCTAGGTGTAATTTGCTTTCAAACTATTTTTACAATTCAGTTTTAGCGATCTTCATGTTTACAATTGTGTTCCCTTCGCAGTGCACTTTAAAAACATTGATGTCATTTTGAACACCGCCTCATGGCAAAGCTATAGGTGACCTATTATTAAAAAAGGGACTTTATGTTACATCTCCAAAGCTTGCGAAAACAAAAAGCATATGTTAATTCTTTTAATTTATAGTGGGTTATTTATTACCTGTACTGTATATGACATTTCTGCTGTGGTTTACATGTGTTAAATTAAAAAAGTAGACTTTAAAAAAACCTACTTAATAATAGTAATAATAATAATAATAATAATTATAATTATTATTATTATTATTATTATTATTATCATCATCATCATATTATTATTATTATTAAAGTATGATTTTTTTCATTTCTTATAAATAATAAATATTAATTTATGATTTCTTACTAACAAGATTGAAACATAAAACAAAAAGGCATTATAAAGTGTATTACCATTTCGTTTTTTTTCTACCCTATTTTATTTAATCTGTTTTTACGTTGATGGACTTGAAATCTTAATTTACATTATTTGTTACAATATTTGTAGGAATCTTTTGCTTTATTAACAAATCGACTTAGGCTACCTGAAAAATATTTACATCAGTGCATGAAGCAGCAGGGAAAATACTGAAGGAGTTAACAACAGTAACATAGTAATTTGTTTGGCATAATTTAAATGTAATGGCACTAAATCGCTATCTATATTAGCATTCTATATTGGACTGGAAAGAAAGCAATAGATGTAAAACATTTTGTGAGGAACTTGTAATTCTTCATGACCATTTGTTCAAGTACTGGGCTAAATATGGACCAAATCCGACGGGCAAAACAACCACGTCGATATTTGGTCTATGTTTGGACCAAATCCGACGGGCAAAACAAAGACCACGTCGATATGTGGTCTATGTTGGACCAAATCCGCCGGGCAAAACAACCACGTCGATATTTGGTCTATTTTTGGACCAAATCCGACGGGCTAAACAAAGACCACGTCGATATTTGGTCTATGTTGGACCAAATCCGCCGGGCAAAACAACCACGTCGATATTTGGTCTATGTTTGGACCAAATCCGACGGGCAAAACAAAGACCACGTCGATATTTGGTTTATGTTTAGACCAAATCCGACGGGCAACACAATCACGTCGATATTTGGTCTATTTTTGGACCAAATCCGACGGGCAAAACAAAGACCACGTCGATATTTGGTCTATGTTTGGACCAAATCCGACGGACCAAATACAGACCAATTTTCGACGTCGATATTTCGGCTAAATTAAGTCTATGACGGGCCGACTTGATTTAGCCCAAAAAACGACGTCGAAATGACGTCTCGTGCTGGGTGGGTTACGGGTCTAAAGAACATTATAAATGATAAATGATCTTAAATAAAACACACACATTTATAGAGATGGTAAACGAGTATATAACTTTACTCACATGGGAAACGGAGGCCACGTGGATGGTTTGTGAGCACAATTAAATGCACACAGCATCCCATATCATCTGATAATTGTAAGAAATAAGTCCAAAAGGCAGCTGACTGTGTAAAGAAACATTAACCAAAACAAAAATACGATGAATCTGCCGAGATCAGTGGCTAATCTGCCGGATTCAGCTGAGGTGAAGTGACGGCGACCAGCGAGACCTAGCTGTCACTCAAGTGGCCACGCCCTTAATTATGCAAACTTAATATAACTTAATATAAAGGAAATGGATGAGTTATAAAAAAATTCACGCCCCTCACAGTTGTCATGGAGGGTAATAATAGCTATATGAACCAAAATCGTTCTTTGTACCAGGCTGTAAACACCTTTTTTTCTGCTGTAAAGTTGGCCATTCTAACAGTGGGCTCAATTGCAATTTGCTCTATTATGGAGCCAGGACTAGCGGAATTTTGATGAATTGCAGTTTCAGTTACTTCCGTATTGGCTTCCCAAGGGAGAGCGGGAGGTTGCCGCTTGGTCCTGACAAACAGAAACGCCCCATCTCATTGGCTGGCTCTAGCCAATAAACTGGCTTTGCTGCTCCTTTACTGGTATGTACATTTCCGCA
This sequence comes from Danio aesculapii, assembly GCF_903798145.1. Lineage (NCBI taxonomy): Eukaryota > Metazoa > Chordata > Actinopteri > Cypriniformes > Danionidae > Danio > Danio aesculapii. The sequence goes on along the minus strand of NW_026613805.1, from coordinate 24,887 downwards.
GATTAATGATTTTTAACAAGAATCTCTTCAGAAAAGAACTGAAATAAACCCTAAATAATAAAATAATCGTGGGAAATGATTCTTTTGCACCTCAGTCCTGTTGGCTGCTGGCATTGTTCATTGGTCAGGCATCAGCCAATCAAACAGCTTTACACCTGCCCCGCCCCTCCCCCGCCCCGCGCTGCTCGCGCATCTGCATTTGCAAGTGCACAGATGAGTTCTGCTACAGAGATGGCGGGAGATGTGTAGCAAAAGTCAGAGCGCGGAAGATTTGTAGTACTGACGAATCTGAGAGGTTGTGAGTGCCGACCTGTGGTTGTAGAGCAAAGATGCAATCAAATTTGCCGTGCACACGTGTGTCTGTCATTTTGTATTTGTGAATGACATTTTACAAATACACAACTATTAATCTGCAACTTCCAATTCAAAACACAAGTGTGTGGATTGTTGTGTGTGTGTGCAAATCGAGGGATTCAGCTGTTCACATCAGAGCTGTGAGTGTACATTTCAACATACACATACAAATATTATTATCACAAGTGCTCACATTTACATTTGCAGGCTCTCGAGTTTTGCAACTGATTTACCTTCATACAAAATTGATATAAAAAATTAATTGCAGACTTATTGCCTTTTTATTTTTAATTAAAAATGAATATGGTATAATATATCTTTTTTTATAATATATTACATATATCTTACGGTAAAACAAGCCAGATCTAATCAGTTAAGAAAAAACAATGCAGTTCCGTACTCCACACGATAGATGGCGGTATTGCACATTTGTCGAGTCAGCTCGGCTGAAATGGACCAACAAATCAAGAGGAAGAAACTGTTGTGGTTAGAAATTTGTAGCGCGTTGGATTGCGAGCGCGAGTGGCCTGCAAGGTATGTAGTCTGCTTTATATATATTTATGATATAATATCATGTTGTTTGGCAATGTTTTTTATTATATGTGCGAGTTTTAATATAGTATTACGCTAATATCAATGGACAGGCACCATTTATTCCAAAAATCTTAGACAAACAAAAACGGTGTGAGGGAGTGTTACAACATTTTAAAGACGCAAAATGAAACACTTATTAAGCAAAGTTCGGTGATTAAGAGCATTTATTGTGTACATTGCGAGTTGTCTTAATTAAATTGCCGCATGAAGTCAAATAAAAAAGTCAGTCATGAGATGAAACTTCTGCAGTTCTGACTTTTAAATCATATTTGATTGTGATTTCATAACAAGAGACTTAAACACAAGAACCAAGTTAATTCTGTTTTTAGAAAATCTAATCAAGTTAATGTCTGATTTTTTATTAATTTATATTTTATAAATAAACTTTACTATGTTATGGAAAATGTCTTATTTTAGTATTATGAGTAACTGTATTTTGACTTGTCACAGTAAAATCTAGTATAAAGTAAGCTGATAGTTATTATTATAATGCTTCTCTAATATTTGTAATTATTTGTTTTTCCTCCACAGATATTTGAGTGTAGCTGTGTAAAATGAGTAGTCTAGCAGGTATGAGTTGCTTGAACACTTTAGACTAAAACATTATGACCACATATGCTGGTATCTCTGTCCATATGCAGATTGCCCATGTACAATAACATGCTGGATGAAGCTTTCGAGTCACATCAAACACACAGAATGAATATTAAACAATATTTATGCATTATCCATTTAACTGCTGTTGACATAAAGAAACATTGAATATAACACATTGATACTAAAATAGTTAAAATAAGTTAATTGAATTGAAATGTGGCTCTGGCTAATTATTTTTGATGTTAATAGATGTTTTTTTTCTTCTAGTTTTAATACGTAACAATCAAGCGTGATTGTGTCCTGAGGACCTACCTCATTTGAAGAGTGTGTGCATCTACCTCAATGAAGACTTTTAAAGGAATATGTGGTGTGTCAACCCACCCTCCTTTCATAAATGTATTTGTAAACTCACAGTCACAGGACTGAGTTTGCAACACATCTCAGTATTTTCTCTCCTTTTTCTCCAGGACTGAAAGTGGCTGAATCTCAATGCACACACAACAGTGGAGATCTATCGTTTGGGCTGAGGATGCTGGTCTTGGGGACAGACCTACAGATGTGGGTGTAGAAGTTTTGCAGAACCTGCTGAGTGTCACATAGATTGGATGGACTTTTTGGGTTCATGTACACTTAAAGGGTTTTTTTAACCAGAAATGAAAACGTTTAATTATTCATGTCGTACCAAACATTTATTTGTCTTCGAAGAACAAATTAAGATACTTCAGGTGAAATCTGAGAGCTCTCTCATTCTCTATAGACAGCAATGGTCCCAACTTGTTTAAAGTCCAGATAAAAACCTAAAACATCCTCAAAACAGACCACATGCTTTCAGTTGTTCAATCAGAATATTTTTAAGCTACAAGAATAATTTTGAGTGCATATAAAGCAAAAATAACAGCCTTTGAGTTTCTTTATTCTGTTGAACAAGATATTTTGAGGAAAGCTGAATACCTGTAACCATTGGTATATAACCTGTACTTCCATGGTATGTTTTTTACAGGTTTTCAGCTTTCTTTAAAATATCTTCTTCTGTGTTCAACAGGAAAAAAAAAATAGTTTTTTATCTTATTTGTTTTGTCATAACTTTGACATTTATATATATATATTTATTTTTTTATTGTTTAATGTTTTTAATGTTGTTAATGTTGCTTTCATTAATAAAAGCTTTGATTAATTAGTTTGAATGGATTGCATTTTTGAGAACCTGTTGATCAAAAATGTTTATGTATATGTGTATTTTTGTTGTTTATTAAATGTACAAACATAATCATTCATTAGCTGAAATTTTGATGACTTGTTTATGCTTGGGCTGTACTTGGACATCTATTAGATTTTCACTGACAGCCCAAACTTAACCATTATTTAGCCTAGACCAAAATTCACCGGCTTTTAGACGTATATATGTAGCCGTTGAAAAGGCGTCTAAATCACGTCTAGTCTAATCTTGGGCTATGGTTAGACGTCTATTAGATTTTCACTGATAGCCCAAATTTAGCCGTGATTTAGCCTAGACCAAATTTCACCGTCTAATAGACGTCTATATGTAGCCGTCTAAACTTGGGCTATGCTTAGACGTCTATTAGATTTTCACTGACAGCCCAAATTTAGCCGTGATTTAGCCTAGACGTCTAGGCTATGTTTAGACGTCTATTAGACCAAAAAATGCTTGCTGGGAGAGAGAGACCACGATGAGCGCACTCTCACATTAACATTTCACATTTAGGTGCTTCATTGGCATGACAAATAGCTTTACTGTACATTCGTATACCAAAGCAGTGCAGCGTTGCTGTGTACAATCAAGACAGTGCAAAAAGGGCAGTAGTGCAAAGCAGTAGTGCTCTCTCTCATTCTCTCTCACACGCACTACGGCGGATGTTTCTCTCAGGAGCGCTAGATATTGTTAGACCGCCTGGTCCCGATCAAATGACACCTAAGTTCCCGACCGCTACCGCGATTTATTCTGAAATATTTGAAGGATAGTGAGTGAGTTATTGTTAATTCACATATTTGTTCTTGATCTAAATCACAACCATTTCAGTTGAGGAAGTTTGTCAGATTAAAGTACAGTTCTGACTAGAATGAAACCAGCACATCTTTTGAAGAATGGCCTCAGCTGAAGCCATGCACAACCTTAATGCTATCTAAATTGTCATGTAATTTGTCAATATGTTTCTAAACCAGTGTTGTCAGAAGAGGTAAGATACTGTATACAGTTGGGTTAAGACATGTGTTGACAGGAAAGCAACACAGGCTCTCTAGACTGCAAAAAATGTTTCTGTAGGGAGTGGAGGAAGATCAAACTGAAACCTGTAAACTCATACCAGTGGGTGTGATACATCACAGACAGGTTTGAGTTATCATGGTAACAATCTCGATAGATAAACTTTTAAAAAGAATTTCATACTTAGATGTGAACCACTTGCAGAGCTGGACTTTCTACATGGTAAATTCATGATCAAGCAAAAGAATGGCAACATCCTGAGCTGCACACTCGCCAGAAGTCAAAATTGTTTCAGATATCTACTTACCCTATGGGTGACCACTTGCTTTGTTCATTTTTGTGTACTCTTGAGTTTCTGCTTGAGTTTCAGAACACTGAATTTGAAGTTCTGAATTTTAGTTCTGTAGTGACACTGTACAGCTATGTGATTTGAGTGAATATGAATCAATGCAGGGGTTCCTAAACATTTCAGCTTGCAACCCCCAAAATAACTATATTTATAACCATTATCCTAAGAGGTGGTTATAAACATACAAGTGTTGCACAAAATGGTGCATACACACCAATAGCCTATATACTGTAAACAAGCACATTGACAACAGTCTATCAACCATATACTTTTTTTGTTTAATTTAATATTAACCTAATAAATATTAATCTAATAAGACTGGCGGGCACACTGTTTAATGCACAAGTCTATTCTTGGTTTAATTTTGGAGAAATCTTTTTTAAAAAACGTTATTTTTAAAAAGGTATGTGAGTGCAGTAAAGATTGAAGTTTAACATGGTGCCATAAATTCAATCTGATGCAGCTGGCAGATGGCTTTTTATTTGTATATCGTTTAATGTAACTAATACTACTATATGGTAATTTTAATAGTTTCATAAAATTTATAAGATTTTTGGAAAATCACCTTAAGATTAAAAAAAAAAAATGAATTTTTAGTTTGTGCACACACACTGCCAGACAACAACTTCTAAAACTAAATTCCGCAAAATAGGTTCCCTTCAAAAAGGAACATCATGCTATTGTTTTTAAATTATCCATTCAATTAACTTGTCAGAGTAAATTTGTACATCTGATCTACTTTGTTCATCTGATCTACAGAGTAACCAAAGTG
>NW_026613805.1:0-15000 GCF_903798145.1 Danio aesculapii | reverse complement strand
GATCTGATCACAGAGACAGAACAACAACACCCGGATTCTGTTTTTATCATACTTGGGGACTTTAATCAGGCAAAACTCACACATGAGCTGCCTAAATTCAAACAGCACATATGCCGCACCAGAGGCAATAACATTTTGGACCATTGCTACATCACAATAAAGGATGCATATCGCTCTGTCGCCAGAGCAGCTCTAGGACTCTCTGATCACTGCCTGGTTCATCTTATACCAACTTACAGGCAAAAACTTAAAACTACTAAGCCAGTATTAAGGACTGTCAAGAGATGGACCAATGACACAGAGCAGGTCCTACAAGCCTGTTTTGAATGCACTGACTAGAATGTTTTTGAAGCTGCAGCCACAGATCTGGACAAGCTCACAGAGACTGTAACATCATACATCAGTTTCTGTGAGTAGTTATGCATCCCTACCAGGACCTACTTGTCATTTAACAATGATAGACTTGTCATTTAACAATGACTCAGACAGCTTCATCAGGCCAAAGAGGATGCTTACAGGAGTGGTGACAGGATCTTGTACAATCAGGCCAGGAACACATTGACAAAGGAGATTGGTGTGGCTAAGAAGAACTATGGCAAAAAGCTGCAAAACCAGTTTTCAGCTAACGACCCTGCATCAGTGTGGAGAGGCTTAAAAGGTTTCACTAATTACAAGACACCGTCCCCCACTATCGAAAGCAATAAACATATTGCAAACGAGCTGAATATGTTCTACTGTAGATTTGACACCTCTGACCAGACACCTCACACCTGCCCGGACCATCTCCCTACACAGCCATCAACACCACATCAACACAGCCTGGACCATCTCCCTACACAGCCAACAACACCTCACACATACAAACACTGCACAGTTGTGTAGCGGATGGAGACGCACAAAAATAATTCATATATTTTCGTCGGAAGAAAAATATTCTTTGAACGAATTTTGTTTTGTACAACTTAGTTTTTGTCGGTCAGTTATTTACAAAATAAACAAGAATAACTAATAACCTTTCAGGTGAAGCGATGTGCCTCAGGGTCCGCTATATGCCGCGGCCAAAACACAAACTGGTCTGTTAAATACAATCGTAATATAAAAAATAAAAAAAATGGAATATTCAGTTTCGAATATTGAATCTTTGTTAACTGTATGATCAAAATTAAAAGAGCAGCCTATATTGTCACTCTTTATGACAAACATCCATTGATCGGACAGTTTCGCATTAGTTTAATCAAAGCGTTTGAACTATTTGATATTTTAGGCAAAGTGGTCTGCATAACCAATGATTGAACTTATCCACCTGCGACCCACCCTTAATTAAACATCATGTAGGCGAGCTGGCTTTTTGATTACCTGAACCGTGCATTAACGGCTGCACCAGCATAACCGAGATCTGCGTATTAATAGCAGCACCAGCAGACATAAATTTAGGTACATCCACACTTGCCTCAAATGCTGTAACTACCACATTGAACGAATCTGGTAAACTCGCGAGCAGGTGCACTACACGATCTTCCTCATCAATATGATCACCCATAACTGACAGTGCGTCAAATGTTTCTGTCATGACCTTAATGTGCTCTTGAACTGAGTCCCCATCTTTTAATTGTAAGGAATATAGTTTTCGCCTCAGTGCTAGCTTATTTGCCCATGTTTTCTTTTGGAACTGATCCAATAACTTTTTCCACACGACAGTTGGATCTTCAGGCCCTCCAATTAAATAGAGCAAAAACGGTTCAATAGACAATACGATGGTAGATAGTGCACGATCTCTTTTAGCCATGTAACTTGCTAACTTATTTGGATCTGATCGTGGAGCACCTTCATTACCATTTACCAAGTCCCATAGTCCGTCTCTTATCAATGCCATCCGACATTGCACTTTCCACATAGGAGAGTTTGATTCATTTAACGGCACAATCACCACTGTCTTGGATTCTGAGCTCATCTTTTTTCCTTACAATAGCTCAATATCTTCAATAAGCCTTTCAGCACCTTCACTGTAGCGTTCTGGGCCCATAACCTGTTGGTTTTAAATGAAAACTCAGACTCTTTTCTCTCAGAACGCAAAGAATCATTTACTTTCACTTCCTCACATCTGCATCACATCAAGGAAACATAACACAACTGAATATATCTATATGTATAACAACAGCGCCCCGCAGTGGTCACACCCAAAAACACAAAGCACCATTGCTTCAATAACAGCATTTAACTAAGATGGAAACCAAAACATATACCATATACAAAACCAAATGAAAAAACATTCTAATAAGAGTGCTTTCTAACAATTCTGACCACCTGGTGTCTGCTTGACAGGAAGTCCAGGATCCAGGTGCAGAGAGAGCTGTGTAGGCCTGGAGCTTCACCACCAGCTTGGCAGGCACTATGGTGTTGAATGCTGAGCTGTAGTCCACAAACAGCATTTTCACATATGTGTTTTGTTTTATAGGTGAGACAGAGCAGTGTGCAAGGTGAAAGCAATTGCATCATCAGTGGAGCGGTTGTTTCTGTATGCAAATTGCAGAGGGTCAGTGTGAGCGGGCAGTACCGAGCAGATGTGGTTTTTCATCAGCTTCTCAAAGCACTTGCTGAAGATAGTGCAACCGGACGCCAGTCATTCAATCATGAGGTTTTAGTTTCTGTATGGGCTGCAGGAGCACGCACGCTGTCCTGGTCTTCAAAGCGGGCATAGAACGAGTTGAGCTTGTCCGGGAAAGAGGCAGCAATGTTCACAGTGGCGGGTTTGTTACTTTTAAAGTCTATGATGTAATTAAGTCCCTGCCACTTGCTCGTTGTGTTTTTGGTGTTAAATTGACCCTATACCTGCTTTGATGGTTTTTCTGATGCTGTAGTTTGCTTGTTTTTGTTTCTCAGCATTTCTAGATTTATAGGCGGAAGTTCGCACTGATAGGGCTGTTCGAACTTCGCCATTGATCCATGGTTTTTGGTTGGGGTAGATACGGACAGTTTTTGTTGGGACCACGTCTTCTTTACATTTTCTGATGAAGGATGTAACATTGAGTACACTTCGATGTTGTCATCAAAAGCTGCCCGGAACATCTCCCAGTCAACGTGATCAAAGTATGAAGTATGGAATCCGATTGGTCTGACCAGCTCTGAAACGTCCTGAGGGTGGGTGGTTCCCATTTCAGTTTCTGCCTGTAAGCAGGCAAGAGCAGAACAGAAGAGTGATCTGATTTGCCAAACGGTGGGCGGGGGAGGGATTTGTAGGCATCCTGGAACGGAGAGTAGCAATGGTCCAAAATATGATCACCACGCATGCTTGTGGTGATATGTTGAATATATTTTTTGGAGCAATTTTCCTGAGATTGGTGTTGTTAAAGTCCCCTGTAACAATAAATGCTGCCTCTGGCTGTGGGGTTTTCTGCTCACTTATGCTTCCATACAGTTCCTTGAGCACCTGCTATGTGTTGGCTTGAGGGGGGGATGTAAATAGCCGTAATGATATCCACTGTGAATTCCCTTGGTAGCCAGTATGGTCGACACCGAAGCATAAGGTATTCCAGATCAGAAGAACAAAATGATCTAACTGACTGTATGTTTCTCTCATCACACCATAAGTTGTTAATAAAGAAACAAACACCTCCTCCTTTGCTTTTCCATATGAGTTCTTTCGTTCTATTTGCGCGGTGCACGGAGAACCTTGAAAGTTCAGCAGCTGTGTCTGCTACCTCCGCAGATAGCCAAGTTTCTGTGAGGCAGATAATGCAGCAGTTTCTTGTTTCCAGTTGGAAGGAAATGCGCGCCCGTAGCTCGCAAAGTTTATTGTCCAGTGACTGAACGTTAGCCAGCAGAATGGTGGGGAGCAGAGGTCAAAATGGTGTCTTAGTCTGACGAGGACGCCGACTCTCTTTCCTCTTTTCCGGCTGCGTTTCTGTCGTTGCTTCGGTTGTGTGACCCAGACAAAGGGCTCTGTTGCTGTGTTTGTAAACAGAGCGTTGTTAAAGAACTAAAAGTTTGGTCTTTGATGTGCAACGAGGGACCCAATTTCCCGAAGTGTGTGTGTGTCATAGGCAGTAAGAGTGTGTACATCCATCATGAAAAACGACAAAAATACAAAATACAAAAATACCCTTTTGAATTGACTTTCCTTGTCTTAGTGATTTAATTTCATCACTGAAAACTTCCTCTGACTGTTATTGAATTATTAAATGCTCAGAATCTTGTCTTTCTTCAAGTGTTGTGTCTTTGTTGGATCCTTCCACCAAACCTTTCACAATATTCACACATCTTCTTAGTCTAGCTATGGCCTTGACTGACCTCTTTCAATCTGAAAACCATTCCAGACGTTCAAAGAAATCTCTTCCTTGGCCTCGGTTGTAAGAACCTGTATTCTTTTGAGTTCTGGGTCTCGCTCATCAATCTCCTTAACTTTGATATCTTCCTTAGGGAGTTTTCTTTGCCATAGGAAATTTAGACTCATAAACCAACTCGATTCCATGAGTTCCTTTACAAAGAACCCACAAGAGGCATGGTCAGCTGCATGCTGATCTGAAGCAACATACTGTATCTCCACTGACTAGGCTGTTTGCTGGTCTTGATTTGCTGAATCTGGTTGGCTATAAAGACATGAAAGCATCTTGAATTATTATTAATATAGCAAAGTACAACCTTGAAATCAGTCCAGTAGTATTCGTGGATACAATTCAAGTTCTTCTTTAAAAAGATGACCAATTCTTGTGAAGCTCCAATCTTGGAATTGTTGTCACCTTTACTGGTGCTACCCTGGCCATAGCAAGAGAGAAATGAACCTCTCCAGACTTGGTGACCGTCCTGAGGTATGAACATACTTTTGCCCTTTTCCCAGCACAATAACCTGAAGTAGTTATGATCCTATGGGGCAACATAAAATTGCTGGAACATACAGGTTCTGTCAACAAATTATCATTCAGGGAAGTGTTTTGAAGTCTGGCAGAGCCATCAAAGACAACGCAAACTTGCCTAGATTTTTTTTTCCAAAACAGACTTCTGATTTGAGCTTGCGAGAAGATTTGCCAGCTGGTAAAACTTGTTTTGTGATGATTCTGTGCCAATCTCATCTTCATAGTCACCCACACAATGAGTACGTTTACATAGACACCAAAAATTCGATTATAATGCGATTTAAGACAATACTCTGATTAAGAGTCTACCATGTAAACAGCGATTTTTGATTAATTTAATCAGATAAAGGTCATAATCGAACTGAAGAGAAACGTTGTGGAGTATACCGATTTTAGTCGCATTATTGAAGTGCAATACAGTCATGAAAACACCTTAATCTAACTATTGCCATCCTGTAGGACTTTTCGCCGCATTTTGCGACAGGATAGTCCACACACACACACACACGGCTGTTTGGCACTCTTTGCACCTACCAAGTCAGTGCAGACCACAAACACCTGCATTGTGAAATGCTGAGGTTTTTTCTTCCATTCAGCGTGCAGTATGAACTTCCATTAACCTTTCTGTAATGTTCGGGTCAAATCTGACCGATTTACAACTTAAATCACTCATAAATATTGTGTTTTACATCTTATTGCCTCAAAGCCTCATGATATCCTCCATACTATGCATTTGAACATATAAAAATGATGATCATCTCTTTCATTGAATTTTGAGTGTTTTAATCAACCTTGTTACACCTGTGGTTTTCCCGGTCAAAAGTGACCGCCATAGGAAATGAATGGGAATCCAGGCTATATTCATCCATCAGGCAGAAAACATCCCCACACACACAACCCTAACTTACCCACCCACTCACCCACTCACCCACCCACTCACCCACTCACTCACTCACTCACTCACCCACCCACCCACCCCTCCAACGTGAATCAACTTCCTGATAAAATAGTGTATCATATCTTCACACAGACTAGGTTTCTGTTAAGTGAATCCATCTATGTGCCTTTCTTTCTTTCTTTTCTTCTTTTATTCATTTTGTTTATTTATTTCTCTCTCTCTCTGGAAAGAAGCGCAGAGAAGGAATCTTGTTCCCTTTCTTTCTTTCTTTCTTTCTTTCTTTCTTTCTTTCTTTCTTTCTGCCAATCTTTATTCAGCCAGTCTAGCAGGAGCACTTATAGCATAGCTTAGCTACAATTATTTTATTATATTAGACTGTTATTATCTTGCTCATAAATAACTAGTTCTAGTTCTGTATAACTAGTGCTAGTTCTGTGTCCATGCTCACCGAATATACACTCAGTCACTCTTCCCTATATTAGTACACTTGAAGGACTGAAAATTCGATCACTCAGAGCACAGGAAAGGATAGTATTTTGCTTGTGCTTTGCTGGTAGATAAATCATTCTGATGGATTAAAATTTCTATTTGTTTGGTCAGACACTGTGATAGTTATTTTAGTTAGCTGTCTATTAGTAAAGAAACAAAGTATTTTGATTTCTGTCATCTATTGTTCATTTTGGAATATATTTTCAGGGCCTATTTTTATTTTTATTGCAGTTATTTTATGTCTAATTCTGTAAATACATGCTTAACACTTCATTGAGACATTGTTCACAGCTAAAGAATGTTGAATAAAAATTTGGTGGAGAAAAAGGATTTTTGTGCTAATATAAAAGCAGTTAAAACAGACCGGTCAATTTTGACCGGGAACACTAAAGTAAGGGGCAGGATGTGAACACGACAGGAGGGTTAAAACAACACTCTTCCAGCAGTTCATAGTTGCTTCCAACATCTTGTTTGTCACGGGGGCATGCATGAAATATTCCCGAATGAAAGTGAAAGTGCCAAACTGCAGTTAAAGTCGACAAAGTAAAAATGAAACACAAACACCCAAAATTACATTAAACTCCGGAAGGAAATGCAGATAGCGTGGTGACGCAATGACGTTAATCAAATTATGTGCTATAACATGTAAAACGGGATTATGAAAGGAACATTCAAAAAGCAACTCATGTAAATGCCTTAATCTTATTATTGTCTTAATGAGATTAAGGCAAATAATTCAATTACTGATGTTCATGTAAATGTAGTCAATGATTGTATCCAATTATGGTCCAGCCCAACACCGATAATTGAGCAAAAGGCTGATCTTTATTACCTCTGAGAACCTCTCTGGGGATTTAAGCTACGGTCACACTGGGCTTTGTGTGTGTAAAATTCTGTCGTACGGCGCTGCGAAAAGGGGCGGGATTAAACAACATAATTAGACATTTTAAAAAGCCAGCGATTGCTCCATATTTTAAATTTCTGTCCAGAGAGGTCCTGTTTTAATCCTCGGTTGGTCTCACGCAGTCAAGTGATGCGATTTCGCAGGTCAGAGTTCGCCAAGCTTGAACTTTGCACCACAGCGACATGCGAAACTTGACGCATGACCCTGCGTTTCCGGTCTGACGCATTCGCGTGCGTATGAATGGAAGTCTATGTGAAGAAAAGTCAAGTGTGACCGCAGCTTGAGGACAATTATAGCCTATTAACAAGCCTATTTCACAATTAAGTGCAGGAGCCATTTCATCTGCCAGATGCTCTAAATGAGGCCAGTTATTTGCTGTTTCACCAGTGGATATATGGGACCTATTCGCAGGTACGTAATACCTTGTATACAGTAGTTCCCCCCTCCAAGCAGACATGTGTCCTTCCTCCTGTAGTGGAAAGTTGCGCTGGATCTCGACAAACATCTTCTAGGTTTCAAAAAAGAGGCTGAGGTCTTCGAAGTTCTCAAGTTGAAGCAGTTTATTGTTACAGCAGAGATGGTCGATCGAGCTCTCTCCCACTCAATGTCCAAAAACCCACAGTTTATATAGTTTCTTATCCATAGGTATCATGAGATATGATTTAACATCACCCTATTCCCGGCTCCAATAGGATCCTAGCTTTTTAATTAATGGCTGTATGTTTTTCTGTTTTTACATATCTTAAAGGTCACATAGCATGTGCTTACAATCATGTGTTTGCATATGATCATGTTGTTTCCATACTTTCTAAATGATTCTCCTTATGTATGCTATTTTGGCGAGGGTTGTTTTTGTCTTGTTCAACATATACATTGTCTAAATGTATTGCATGCGCTCTGTCATAATGTTCTTACTTTGGCACATGACCTGCTGTGCTTCAATTGTAAGGCCCTCAATTATAAGGCCCTGCATGTTTGTATGTCTCTTCTGCATCACTTGAATATAGGTCTTTCTATAAGTTTTAACAGTATATTTTAATAGTAATCTATATTTTAATAGTGGCAGATTATATAGTGATTACATAATAAAAGTTCCACTATACTCCCCGCGAAACCTTTTTTGTATGTGTAATCCCCCTTGACAGGGTTAATCCATATGTCTTTCTGCCACCAGGTCTCCCTATCTGGGCAGCAGATGGCCTCCGCGATGTCCTTCCCCTTCCGGATAGACACGCTTTCCCAAAATATGTATTACTGCATGTTTTAACCTCACTACGCTGGGCTGATTGTATAAAAGCCTGCAGAATAAATCACAGCTGTTTTAAAAACTTCAGCAGTAAACAGTTTATCTAAGTCTATCAGAAGTGACATTGTATTGTGGGCTAAATATTAAAATCCCAAGCTCTTAACTGACTGCTCTAAAATTTAAAATCTCTGCAGAAAACACATTTGGGTCCACCAACACAACACAATTTCCATTGCTTCTGCATTCATGTCCTATACAGGGAGCAGTAGTCTCTGTAATTCAAAAAACAAATATGTTTACTCAGTGTTCTGCCAACATAAGTCCTTAAAATTAAAACATAAAAATTGTGACTGAATGTGTAAAACCTAAATAGAAAATGCTACCAGGACATTAACATATTACAATTATATTATCAAACGCAATGGCATTAAACAATAATTCAAGATTTCAATCATCTTTTGAGTTAAATATTTTGCCAGTTTATTAAACAATATTAACATAAATGTTCCATCAAACAGGGTGGACAGACTTCACTATTGGTTATTTTGCAAATAGTACTTTAATCATAAGCCTTTATGAGTTGATAATGGTTTCTGTAAACAGAAATTTATTTTATATCCAAAATATGCATGACAACCACTTTTGCACATGAGCGCCTGTACTTGGGTGCATTTTTTGTTTTAAAACTTTAATGAAAACGTTTCATCATGATTTATATTATGATAACACCTGAAGTTATGATTACTGACCTGATTTGAATGTGTTGAACATGTATAATTTTATCATTCGGGATTACTGCAAATCATTTACATAGTCATTTAGCAGACACATTTGTCCAAAGCGATTAACTATTAAATTATTCTGTGAGGACGAACCAGTCTTGTTTTATGTACATACCAAAATGAACTGACAGAACTAGTTCAGGGAAAACAACCAGACATCCTATTACATGTTTAATGAAGCTGGTAAATAAATGAAACAACATTTAATGAGACGTTTAATAAGAATAACGCCTGTGTTATGTAAAATACAAAACCTGAGCAAAGGGTTGAGTGGATCACATTTCCTTTTCAAGAATCAAATCTAGTTTACTACAACTAAACATACAGATCACAAAAATTAGAGCAGCACCATTGAAAGTTTTGTACTCACCCTTGTGGCAACTGTGAGAGAGCACTTTCCTATGGCTCCTTTGTTATGCTAAGAAACAGGAGATCAATTAAAAAAAAACATAACACTTTTGTGTTTAAATCTTATTATGCAGCAACCTATGTGTATGTTTTCTTTCTTGGATAGGCATTTATTTATATAGGCAAGTCAGTTTTTGTTATGTAGCTGCTATTTTGTGCAGTTGTTGAGAAGTATGATTTCTTACTGTACACATTTGAATATGTGCATAAAGGTGTATGCTTCTGAGAATGTGCTTCTGTACAGTATATGAAGTGTGTTTTAAACATGTTTGAGTAAACATGAGCAGTGAAAATACTTATGTGAAGCAGAATCTTTGTACTTTAAATCTGCAACAAATACAAGGTTATTATGGGCAATGCTGGAGGGCTGCCTGATATATGTTTGTTGTAACTGTAATCAGAATAGATTCACTTAAAACTAATTATCTGATTTCTCACATTAAATTTAGCAATTTTGTTTTGCCTTATTTTTTTCTTACTGTGAAGCAGAAATGAAACCTGTGAAGGGCTGGATTGTATTATTGGATATGCATCAACACCGAACAACCCACAAATAAGAATGACCTCATTTACACTCCATCCAGTGGTTCCAAACCTGTAACCCTTGACTTCCATAGTAGGAAAAATAAATACTATGGAAGTCAACGACCACTGGTTTCCAGCTTTCTTCAAAATATCTTGTTCTGTGTTAAACAGAAACTGTAAAAGTCAAACAGCTTTGGAATGAGTTAAGGGAGAGTAAATTACAGAATTTTGCATGAACTATCCCTTTAAAGCGCTTGCTTAAAAATACTTCCTTGTTTTATAAACACAGCTTTGAGCTTATATTTATTGATACCATTTATTGTATTATAAAATATATAATCACACCAGGATTAAGACTAAATTAATCTAGTATTAGTTTTTTTTTTCTAATCACACAACCACATCACAACAACAGAGTTCTGTCTCCTCACATTCATTGTAATAAGCGTTTAAAATAAATCATTTGTTCCAGATCCTCGCAATCTTTTGGCAATCCCAGCAAACAATTTCCTTCAATGTTTGCTGTAAAACTGCCAATAACTTGTAAACACTACTTTTATTCTAAAAGGATTTATTTTAAATAACCTGTAATACCGGATCTGAATTTCAACCAAGAAACGCTTTTTAATATGTTCAGCATCCAGTATGTCATTCAAAAAAAAAAAAAAAAAAAAAAAAAAAAAAAAAAGATTCATTGAGACTATTGATGTATAAAGAATGTTATCAGTTCAAATGAAAAATGTAGACAAACACAATAGGCAACAGTAAACAAATTACAAATGTCAAAAGAAAACTCATACCCAGCAAAAGAGAGTACAGCCAAGATGAGAAGTTTCAAGTTTTGTGTCCTCTTTCCGTTGAAAAGCAAATGTCCAATAGATGAAGACAGCAACAGAGAGACAAACTGTATAGGGAGGAGTGTGTTAGAGTTACACGTTAAGGAAAATAATTTCAGTCTGAAAACCCACTCCAGACAACAATAGCAATGTGAACTATGCAACTTCATTTACTGCTCTTTTTGGTATAATGCACTAAACTACAACACTTACCTTAGTTTGAAGTTGAACTTGCTTGAGTTTAAATGCTGACAACGATGTTTCTGTTATGGGAAGCAGACGGACAAACAGGGGTGCAAGTATAAATGATGTTTATTACAACAGATGAGCAAAGTGGATAATAATTGAGAGTTGAATGGAGTTTGGAAGGAACTGATGATCCTCTTTGCCAGGTGAGAGGATAGACACTGAAGGATGACCGAATGCACACACCAGAGGACTTGCGGGGAAGACAGACTGACGAGACACACAACGCTGACAGGACACCGGGAACACTGGACAGACTGGAAGGAAACAGAGTTAAGGTAAGTATATTTGATGAGATCGCAGGGGAGTGAAACCTAGGAAGTGGTTCACTCAAAGTCCGCTTCGTAGGAACGAGACCGGACAATGAGTGAAGTGAGGTGTGTGCTTATATAGTGAATGGGAGTGATTGGGTGCAGCTGTGCGTGGTTAATACTCAGGTGAAGGTGCTCGATGCGTGATGTTGGTGGAAGAGCCTGGCCAATCCGTGACAGTTTCGACATTTCGACATGAAAAAAAGGTACCTATAAACACAAACCCAGCCGCTTCTCAGTAGCGTGCAGTCCATGAAGTAGCGACAGGCCACAGGTGCCTCAAAGATTACTCGTGCACTCAGATGGACCACATGACCTCTAACCTATGGAAAAAATGCTTAAACATTATTATCGCAGAGCCCGACAACACGCGTAAGGTACAAATGGATTTTTAAACGGGCAAGCAAAAATTATTTTATAGATGACAAAAGATTAGTGGCATATTTCTTAAAGACAAACATGATTTATTCTTTAAAGTGCCCCATATTTTTATTATTATTTTTACCTTTCATGCAGTTTAAGTTTTGTAAATGTAAAATGACTACAAACTATTAAAGATTACCGTCTCTCAAAGAAAGAATGAAAGGAGTTATTGAACATTCGTAGGAAAATAGTGTTTGATGAGTCAGATTTTGGGCTAAATTGTCTGTAGTGTATGTGTGTGAATGAGTGTGTATGGATGTTTCCCAGTGATGGATTGCAAATGGAAGGGCATCCGCTGCTGAAACATATGCTGGATAAGTTGGCGGTTTACTCCGCTGTGGCGACCCCAGATCAATAAAGGGATTAAGCCGAAAAGAAAATGAATGAGTCAGATTTTGGACATTTAAATATGCAAAGTGATTGGATGACTATCAAGTGTGTCATTAATTATGTCTTATTACACATTCCAATATTTCGTTTATAAATATGCTTTTGACTCTTATGCATTGATCAGTATTTTGTTTTAGTCAAAGGGCTTAGCTGACTCTTGTGCTTTTTACACCCATCCAAGTGCTTGGCTGAAGCATACATTGAGAACTTGGTGTTTTTTAGCTGTATGTTTCTCAGATGGACCTCTGTTTCTTTTGGCAAAATATGTTTTTTGAATGCCCTCAGAAGAGCCAAAGAACTGATTAGACCAAACTGTACTTCCCTAGGGGGTGGCGTGGTGCTGCAATTGGTAGCGCTGTCGCCTCACAGCAAAAAGGTCTCTGATTCAAGCTTTAGCTGGGTCAGTTGGCATTTCTGTATGGAGTTTGCATGTTCTTCCCGTATTCGTGTGGGTTTCATCTGAGTGCTTCAGTTTTCCCCACAAGTCCAAAGTATACATAATATGTGTGTGATTGAGATTGTATGGGTGTTTCCCAGTGATGGGTTGCAGCTGGAAGGGCATATGCTGTGTAAAACATATGCTGGGTAAGTTGGTGGTTCATTCTGCTGTGGCGACCCCTGATTAATAAAGAGAATTAGCCGAAAAGAAAATGAATAAATGAATGGACCTCCCTAATTAAAAAAAAAATCATAATAAAAAATCAGTAATACTAAATTCATATGATAAAGGCTGTCTAAATTTGATTGATTTTAATTCCCTAAATAGCAATTTTAAAATTAATTGAATAAGACAATTTCTTATAATAACGCCCCTATCTGGAATATTTTCTTTTTCACTTTCTCTCATATGGATGGTCTAAAATTTATTTTAATGTGTAATTATTAAACTGAAAAAACTCCCAATCAAACTCTCAAAATTTTACCAACAAGTATGTATTTTATAAACACAACTTCTCTCCGCATAGTTTTCTTATTTGGAAGAATGCCAATATCTTGTATAGAAATAAATCACATTTTTTTCGCAATTGTTTTAACAACAGACTGGTATTAGTTAGTCAGTTATTTAATAATGAAGGGACATTATTTACATTTACAGAATGCATCAAAAGATTCAAAATACCTATTACATTACAGGAATTTAAGATGGAGGGCGACACGGTGGCTCAGTGGATAGTACTGTTGCCTCACAGCAAGGTCACTGGTTTGAGGCTGGATCAGTTGGCATTTCTGTGTGGAGTTTGCATGTTCTCCTCATGTTGACGTGGGTTTCCTCTGGTTGCTTGGCCGTAATGCAAGTGTGTGAATGAGTATGTATGGGTGTTCCCAGAATTAGGTTGTAGCTGGGAGGGCATATGCTGGATAAGTTGGTGGTTCATTCCGCTGTGGCGACCCCTCATGAATAAAGGGACTAAGCCAAAGGAAAATGAATGAATGAATAATGTTTACAAGGACACCAAGATCAAGAAATAGTGAATAGTTTATGTATATAGTTTACGTCTAAGAGTCTCCAGCTAACAAGGTTACTACTTAAACCGTAAAATTGCCAAAAATGCAGGTTTAAGGTTTGAATGCTAGTTTTTATCGAGCTGGCAGACAATTTAAGTTGGCATGGTGGATATATGAACATTCAAGTCATGCAGCAAAGAGCTGAACAACAACTCAAGTGTAAAAATATAAAATTTAAATTTAGAAGTCTTCAATAGTCATCTTCAATAGAAACAAAGGAGGAGCAGGAAACGCGTATCAGTTTGTTCGCCCTTTATTTTTGCTTTTGAGGTTTTCATATATTTGCAAAAATGTTATAAATAAGAAGTCAAGTATAAAAACCAATGATTCGGATGATACGATACTGACCCTGGGATTATTATTTGACAACGATACGTGCACATTGCTGTGATTCAATGATCATTGATCATTTTTAATATTGTGTACATATAATGGCAAAAAAAGCCATTGTACGTAAACAATATTAAGAATGAACATCATTACTAAATAACATTTATTTTTACTTTTAATAAATAATGTTTTTTTGAACTCTTCAATGCTCAACATAAAAAAAAAGATTTTTAAAAATGGGTTACATTTGGTTTACATTTCTGAGAAAGACTTCTGAGAAATAAGCTCCTCAAAATATTGTTAAAAGATGATGAATAAATATTCCCTTGGAACACACATGCAGTACAGTACACTTATTGGCTATTAGACTATATAGTATAATAGCTGCAGCACATTGTAGTAAAACTACAGAAAAAAGGCACTTATTACTAATTTAGTTGTACTTCATCTTAGTCTGCCGATTCGAATGTTATCACTCGATTTAATGGGTGTTATCAGTGGTTATCAGCGGATAGACATGGACCAGTAGGGGCCTTCTGCTCCTACTAGTAGACTCAGAGGCCAGAAGTTAATGAGAATTATTTATATTATTTATTAAAGTTTCCATTAATTGTATTCTATTAACATCTACCCCTACCTCAACCCTAAACCCAACCATCACAGTAATGTAAAAACAGATCTGTATCTTGAGTCTTCCCTATCAGTATAGTTGATTATTCATGTGGATGGATGATAACAGCCTTCTTAGCCTACTAGCCCATATCTATCAGATGATAACCACTGATAACGGCCATTCAGTCGAGTGATAATATTCGAAGCTCGTTCATCAAAAAAAAAAAAAAAAAAGTAAAAAAGA
>NW_026613804.1:0-34914 GCF_903798145.1 Danio aesculapii | reverse complement strand
CATATGGAGTGCAAACATCATCAGCAAAATCCTCAACTTCCACTGTAAAACGACCACTTTTTTACTTTCCCTTCTAAAGACACTCTCAATTTGAATCTCTTTAAAAATCATGGGCAAAACTTTCCAAGCAGCAGAGCTAGTACACAAAAAAGAATTTCTACCTGATTCACTCTTAAATCTATATGGGTAAATAACCCTGCTACACGCTCTTGTAGAATGACAATGTACATCACTAACTAAAACATAAATAAGAAAATATTTAGGGAGCATTTTCTTTAAAATTATAAAAACCATCATTAATTTTAAAAATTTTACCCTATTCTCAACTTTTAAAAAATTACTTTGACTATAATGTTCATTATTTAAATGTGTCAGTGGAGGTACTTCGATAACAATTCTACACAACTTATTTTGGGCCAACTACTGCTGTACCAGAAAGCTGCAGCATAGTCAAATTATGGCTGCACTAATGCACTAGCTAAAATTTTTAAAGTTTGGGTATCTAGGAGCTCTGCCTGTTTTGCTAAAAACTTAATTTTAGAACAAAGTTTTGAATAGACTATAACAGCCATCTTTTCACCTGTCAAATTACTATCTAAAATGCAACCCAAATATTTCACTTCCTGTTTTGGAGTAATACATTGATAATTAATACATTGATCATTAATACATTTTCTTAGTCTTGCAGCTGAACCAAATAAAATAAATTCAGTTTTACCTAAATGTAAGGACAATTTATTAAGGCAAAACCATTCTGAGTCTTCCTCAATTTGTTTACTCATTTAGTTCTCAATAAATTCCTTCCTCTCATGAGACACAATTATTGCTGCATCATCCGCATATAGCAAAAGCTTATTTGAACAAGCCATTTTCAAATCATTAATGTATATTAAAAAACCAACAGACCTAAAACACTGCCTTGTGGAACCCCATAAGCGATGGGCGAATAATCTGATAACACTCCACTTAAATCTATTATTTGACTTCTGTTTTCAAGGTAAGATTTTATCCATTTACAGGCCATATTTCCAAAACCCATTGCTTTTACTTTTAAAAGTAATATCCTGTGGTCAACTGCATCAAATGCTTTTTGTAGGTCTAACAAAACCATCCCACTTAACTTCCCTTTATCCATATATCTCTTTATATAATCAGTTAAATATAAAATTGTTGAATCAGCAGAATGATTTTTCCTGAAAGCCCGATTGAAACTCATACAATATGTCATATTTTAAAAAATAATCTTCAGTCTGCTCATAAATAAATTTCTCCATCACTTTAGACAAAGAACTCAAAATTGATAATGGCCTATAATTATTAACATCAAATCCACAACCTTTCTTAAAAGAGGAATCACTCTTGCTTGTTTTAGCTCCTCCGGAACTTTACCTTGACAAATAGAAAGATTAATAATATGTGTAACCATTGGAGAGATAAATTTCGCAGTCTTTAAGGAACTGCACTGGAATATTATCTAACCCTGTTGCTCTATTATTTTTTAGTGTTTTTAATTTCTTAAATATGTTCCCCTCATCTACTTTATTAAACACAAAACTTCCTAAATTAAAACCACTCTTGGCATAATACTCTATAACTAATTTATCATTAAAAATACCATTTTGTACTGGGAGCTTTTTAACCAGTTTCTCTGCCAGTTATAAAAGATCTATTAAAATAATTAGCAACCTTTAACTGATCCGACATCAATTTTCCATCCACCATAAGGATCATTTTTGAACAATTCGTTTTAGACTTTTTTTGAGGCCCTAAATCATTTAATAATCTCCCTAATTTTTGTGAATCTTGCTTAGTTTCTTTTATCTTATCCTCAAAAAAAATCTTTTTAGGTTTTTTTACCTTATCTTTTACTTCATTCCTTTTCTTTTTAAATTGCTCACAATAAAATACACTGTTACTATCTTTTTAAAAACATTTTAAAACTATCATTACACTCTTTAATTGCTTTTAAAATACTATCCTTTATCCAAGGTTAAGTCCTTTGCTTAATTCTTAATTTTTTAAAAGGTGCAACTTTATCCAAAACTTTTTAAAAATTGTCTTGAACCTAGCCCAAGCTCTATCTACATCGTCACACTGCAAGACCTTAGTCCAGTCAACCTTGTTAAGTTCAGTCATTAAAACCCGTGGACTATATTTCTTAAGAGATCTCAGTTTCAGTGTATTATGATGTTTTATAGCCTTTTTCCTAGCTTTCCTTGTTACATATACAATACAATGATTACTGATACCAGCATCTATAACATCACTTTAGTATTATCAGTAACCAATACAATGTCAATGATAGTTTTCGTTATAGGGGTAATTAATTGACATTCTTCCTTTGTACACCAGAGTGGGGAAAGCCCCATCAGTGACGATCTCTCCCTCATTAGCATATGATGTTAGTCTTATTTTTGAATCTGCCACTATGCTGACAGACAGACATGTGTAGCTCCGCCCTCTTTTGAAAAGAGCACAATCTCATTTGAACTTAAAGCGACAGTCACCAAAATGGCACAATTAGGATCAAAGCCTAAAAGGGGCAATTTCAAAGGTTATAAAACATTATTTGTGACGTATTTTTGGATGACATTGCACACACATACACACAAACACGCATGCACGCACGCACGCACGCATACACACTTTAGGGACAACATGTTTAATCTTGTATGAATGGACATACTAGGTCCCCTTTAAAACTGCCTCATTGTAACACAAAAACACATAAAAATGTGTATACAATAAGCATAAAATCAGGGTAAAGCACATATTGTATGCATTTTGTGTTGATTGTTGATTCCAATAAAAAATAATTAAAAAACAACAACATCCATTTGCATGATTTATAAAGGTTTAATAGTCATACTAGATACAATCGTTAGAACAAGATGCATTTGGAAAAACTTTCCGATTTTCATTTATTTTACAAATGAACATAATGGAATCTGTAAGATGCTACAAAAAGACTGGCAAAGGCTTCTCCAGTTACCCAGTACAGTTGCTGGCAGCAGTAGCCAAAGCAGCTCCCACAGCACCTACAACTGCTTGACCTGCCATTGAGATTCCAGCTGCACCTGAAGACATGAATGGAAAGTCTTTTTATTCCATGCAATAATCATTTTGACTCATTTGAGGAATTTTACTCACCTGCGCTTTGAAGAGCAGCTACGACTGACCCAGCAGCGACTCCTCCTCCGTTTGCCACGGCGGCTGTTGACATCATCCAGGAGGCAACTGATCCTGCAGCAATGCCAGCTCCAGTGAAACCCGCGGCTGTTAAAATTGCAGGAGCTGCAACAACTGCTCCGGCTATAGGTGTAAGAAAACTATATTTAGAGACCAACTCTAAGTGGATCACTGTCACATATTGTAAACTATCTGCTTAATTTGATTGTTATGTGCAATGTTTACTGTGCTCATGTTGTATTGTATAACTATTTCTGCTTTTGATAAGTAATATGGCTGAGGTTGTGTTGTGGTATAGTTACAGTGCCTGTGGAAAATCATCATATCCCTTTAAAATAATGACTTTTTTGTCATATGTTCATATAGCTTGTCATATATTATTCATATTCTTATATATTTGTCATAAAGCCTGAAATCAAATCACATTCCAAATCACTTTTCCAGGTTTTGAAGTTTTTGTAGCCTTTTCTTAACCTGTGCCTTTCTACAATTTTATCCTGAAGGTCTTTTGAAAGCAGGGTGTAACGTGAGTAAAGGTATAGATTTTTCACAGGGTATGATCATTTTCTAAAGGCACTGTATAGTTCGAATTTTACATTCAGATGTCATTCATTAATTTTCTTTTCGGCTAGTCCCTTTATTAATCAGGGGTCACCACAGCGGAATGAATTGCCAACTAATCCAGCATATGTTTTACGCATTGGATTCCCTTCCAGCTCAACCCATCACTGGGAAATCCATACACACTCATTCACACATACACTACGGACAATTTTGTTTATTCAATTCATCTGTACCGCGTGTCTTTGGACTGTGGGGTAAACCGGAGCACCTGGAGGAAACCCATGCAAATATAGGGAGAACATACAAACTCCACACAAAAATGCCAACTGACCCAGCTGGGGCTCGAACCAGCGACTTTCTTGCTGTGAGGCGACAGCACTACCTACTGCGCCACCGCATCACCAATTATCATTAAATTATGTTTAACTTTTTTATTATTCAAGTGGCCAAATTCTAACAGGAAAGTTGCTTACTTTGCCTTAACAGGCGTTTTTTAATTTAAATCCTTAGCAGACTCGTTTTCCCCTAATGATATATGATGTGATAAATTAGTATTTTAAATCTAATACCTATAAATAAGTTTTTTATAATATTTCTTTATTCTAAATGTTTAGGAAATGATTTTGGTACAAAAAAAAGTGTGGTTATGATGATCACAGCTAAAAATAGTGCTTTAAATGTCACTAAAATGTAGTATTTAAATCTTATAATTAAATAGAAAATGAGGCAAATAACTGCTAAAAGCCACTTTTTGAGAAAAAAAAAAGAACCACCCCTCTCACCAAGCTGGCTACGGGCCTGCACTAGAACAAATTATTTTAATATTATTGATGTCAAGTAATACATGTTGAACCTAAAATATTACAATACAAACAATTGTAAACACACACACACACACACACACACACACACACACACGCACACACACACACACACACATATAGATAAATATTATAATTACCTGCTCCTAAAATAGCTGTAACTGTGGGAAAGAAAAAACAAACAAACAAGTAAATTATTTTGTTAATTGTAGGTGACCTGCATTTAAGGTTCTAGAGTTAGGTGATTAAAATACACTTACATGCCATCTGAAGTCGAGTCTACTGAAGTGAAGAAATTCTGGATGATCTTGCTCTGCACTGAGCTCAGATGTCTGACAGCTGCTTAAATAGTTCAGTGGGCGGCTGCATTTAAAGAAATGAAACTGAAACCCGAACCAATTAAGTACATTTTTCATTTTGTGCAAACTGAAGAAGGGGAGTAGGTCCCACCAATGGTTCTCATTTTAATATGTTTTCTGTTTAACGTAGGTTTGACGTAAAACAGTAGCCTATTCCTATCTCAATGCTCTTTATTACATTCTATTAGATATTACACATCTATCTATCTGCCTGTCTGTCCGTCCGTCCGTCCGTCCGTCCGTCTATCTATCTATCTATCTATCTATCTATCTATCTATCTATCTATCTATCTATCTATCTATCTATCTATCTATCTATCTATCTATCTATCTATCTATCTATCTATCATCAGGCACAATTTATCTTTTTCAATGTATTCCAGTAAAAAACTGGGTTCCCACGGGATATACTACAAAGCCTGATATTGAAAATGTGGTTTGTAAACCGGTAAAAGTGATTAAAGTAATGGAAATTTACAGTAGGTCTATATAATGACAAAAAAACAAGCATCATACAATAACGAGAACCTCAGTTGAGAAGTATGACTGTGACATCTGCTGTTTACATTGCGATATTGCAGGCAAGAACATTAGAAGTGGTAAACGTTTTTATAAAATGTTACACGACTGTAGTATAAAATATTCATAAAAAAAGGTTTGTGCTACTAACCGACTCGTAGAACGTAGACTACACAACCGTAAGGCCACCGAAGTGTTTTGTCTCTGTGAAAATATTAAGCCGACATTTGCTGCAGGTTTAGCAATTATGACGTATAGAAACTGAAACTACTTCCTGGAAATCACATGTAAAACCTTCCAGAGACTGGAAAAAATGCTTACTTAAAAAAAATAATCAAAACGCTATATCGTCACTATATTAATTGCCGGAAAATAAACGTTATATTAAAAGTCTTAGGAATATAATGAACAAAAGTAACAGCGATACCCTTTTTATTTATTTGTCTTTCAGCCAATCATTAGATTTTTTCACTCAACTGTTAAGGATGTGACAAGACCAATGGATTTTAAATGATTATTATTATAAAAAAAACATTATATCTAACGTTTATTTTCCGGCAATTACTACAATTAAATAAATAAATAAATAAATATATATATATATATATATATATATATATATATATATATATATATATATATATATATATATATATATATATATATATATATATTTATTTATTTATTTATTAAAGAGCCCATATTATGGGTTTTTGAAAATGCCCTTCCATGTAGTGTGTAACATAGCTCTAAGTGAAGTGAAATATCCAGCTAAGGCTTAAATCTGTAAGTGTACAGTGTTTAAAACTATTGATTCATCTATAAAAGAGTCGACTCATAGTGCTTCAAACGAGTCGTCTTGATAACGAGTCATTAGGTGTTTCGCGATGACGCAGCCACGAAACACAAGCCTCGCCAGTAGTTACGCGCGCAAACCAGGGAGATTTCAAACCTGCGGCCCCGCCCACTAACACAGAAAAAACACTAGACACACACACACAGACGCCGCCGGTCGAATGAAGTCACGTTGTGCTCAGATGGATAATATTGACAGTCTCTACCCAAAGATGAAACTGTGAAGAGTCAGTGGTTGAGGTTTATTCACTAGTGTAAGTAAGTGCGATTAAAATTGTTGCCTCGTTTACTCTAGCTTGCAAATTATGTATTTATTGTGTTTTGTTACTTGTTAACCTGGTACAGTACACGCGGTTACTCTTTATATTCTCTTATCACATGTAAGCCACGTTAAAAACGCGACGCGTGCCGCTTTGTTTACGGATTTAACGTTAAAGGCTTTTGTGAGCTCGCGTTCCACTGCCGTTTGTCGTTGCTATGGTGATCGTAAGCTAGGAGACAGGAGACTCGCGTCGCTTTCCCTAGTTCTTCTGAGGAGCGTTGTGTGTGTGTGAGAGAGAGAGACTCGCGTCGCTTTCCCTAGTTTTTCTGAGGAGCGTTGTGTGTGTGTGTGTGAGAGAGAGAGAGAGAGAGAGACTCGCGTCGCTTTCCCTAGTTTTTCTGAGGAGCGTTGTGTGTGTGTGTGTGTGTGTGTGTGAGAGAGAGAGAGAGAGAGAGAGAGACTCGCGTCGCTTTCCCTAGTTTTTCTGAGGAGCGTTGTGTGTGTGTGTGAGAGAGAGAGAGAGAGACTCGCGTCGCTTTCCCTAGTTTTTCTGAGGAGCGTTGTGTGAGTGTGTGAGAGAGAGAGAGAGAGAGAGAGAGAGACTCGCGTCGCTTTCCCTAGTTTTTCTGAGGAGCGTTGTGTGTGTGTGTGAGAGAGAGAGAGACGCGCGTCGCTTTCCCTAGTTCTTCTGAGGAGCGTTGTGTGTGTGTGTGAGAGAGAGAGAGAGAGAGGCTAGGAGACTCGCGTCGATCTCCCCAGTTCTTCTGAGGAGGGTTGTGTGTGTGTGTGTGTGTGAAAAAAGCCTTACACTATGAAGCGCGTGTGCACTGTGACTACTTTTATATAGTTGATTACCAGCTGGGCATTTCACTCTGTCTCGTGCTGAAGCCTGTCACTGTCGACCAATCGCAGCAGGCTGTCATCGGTCCAATCAGCGCAGATTAGCTTCGCGCTGAGGAGGGGGTTGGGAACAAATGAATCGCTGAACGATTCATATGGGAGTCGTTGGGATAATTAGGTAAAAATAAATGCAGATTATAAGACCATAAAAGTGTTTTATGACCTTGCATGCATATTAGACTGTTGTTGGAGACCCTTACAACCTAAATATGACCCTATTTCATGTATAATATGGGCTCTTTAATTTAATTGTAGTAATTTTGCAATGTGAATACCTAAGCCTTTCTCACAGATTTAAGTGATTTATCAGACAATATATGATCTTAGACACTTACTGATGTTTTAAATATTTGCTCATTACATTATTTGGATAAAAAAAGTTTTGAAAGTTCGATTTAGAAAGTTCAACTTTCTCACTTTTTCCTCCACCTCCCCTAAAACTGTTCTGCTTTCAGAAATCCTTCAGGATGCAGTGGTTGTGTATTGCTTCTCAGTCAAATCCAATGTTGCAGGCAGTTTCTCACTTTTTTGAACCTCATGCATGCGTTTACAGGGATTTTATTTATTTTGAAATATGAAAACATACAAGTTTCTGTAGAAATAATTTGGCACCCTAAACCATTCTATCAACATTTGAAATGTACATTTATGCATAGCTTGAGTACATGTATCAGAATTTTTATCTAAAGTAAATTACTTTCAAAACAACATTTTATGACTTACCTGAGAATCAAAGAACAACCTTGTTTCTTCTGTTGAAGAGTGTAGATTTTAGAACCATACAAGATGCAGTCACAATTTAGACAGACAGTGTCGTCACTTGTCATGGATTTATAATGCAATTTATTGATATCATTTTTAAAGTTTCATTCCTCAAGAAAAGAAAATAAACTCACATCTTATGATAAGATATCGTTTAGTTTTAATTAATGATTGCTACTGATATGCAAAAAACTATTTATCATAAGAGCAAATAAAATTTGTATTACAAGTTTAAAGTAATCAAAAAAAATTATTATTCTTAAAGTGGTAACTGTCAACATTTATGGTTGTGAATTAGTTAAATGATATCATAATGATATCATTTAAATGAACAGGCAGGCACAGATACAGTATGAACCTGTCACACAATTAAACTGGCAGCTGTGCTCATGGCAGCTCCCACACTGCCCACGATGCCTTCACTTGCTGCAGCACCTAATGACAAAGTGCAACAGGTCTTATATTCAAAACAATTGATTTTGAACACATTGTAGGACTCACTAAAAGAGCCACTACAGCAATTAACTACATTACATAAAACATGATGAAACAGATACTGTAGTAAATATTTAATTTCAATAGATACATTTTTTACAGAAAAGCTTTGTGTGACACAGCAGTTAAACAGTTCAAAAGTGTTGGAAAAAAGCAGCGTATAATATAAAGAAAAACATTTCAGTACACAGAATTAATAAATAATTTTACTGAATTATAACTTCACCTGCAGCTCCTGCACTACAAACAAACGATCCGCCCAAAGCACCACCCAGAGTGCCTCCGATGGCACCTATAACAGCCTGAGCTGCAACAGGGATCCCAGCAGCACCTGATTAAAAAAAGGTTTTAAACCAGTCTTTCACAACGATAAGAACATGAGAAAGGGGGCTTATTGTTGCAGTCATATTTTACAAAAAACTAAACAAAACAAATGAAAAATGCAGGAAATACCAAATGCTGAGAAGAAAAATCTACTTAAACTGAAGCCAGTACACAGACACTGCAGCAAGCAGAAGGGCTGCCAAAATCACTCTGGACCCCTCACACCCAGCACACTGCCACTTTAAACTTTTACCTTCAGGTCGACGCTACAGAGCACTGTGCACTAGAACAGCCAGACAGAAACAGTTTCTTCCCTCAGGCAATCTATCTCATGAACACTTGATAATAATTGAGAAGCAAACATCACTACTTGCTATACACTTTTATACACATATACACTTATTTAACAACACACTTTATATGCCAATTTGTACATAACAGCTGCTCATATAACATTGTATATATACCTGTTCATACACTTGTCAATTTGTATATTTGCATTCACTACTTACTTCTTTAAAATATATTTATTATCTGTTTTTTGTCCTGTCTCTTTATTCTGCTGCACTGTAGATGCTCTGTCACGCAAAACCAATTCCTTGTACGTGTTTGAACATACCTGGCAATAAAGCTCTTTCTAATTCTGATTCTGATTCAGTGTTCAGTTTATATGGGCTCACTCCTTTGCCCTAATCCCTTTGAAGGGATTTGGGCATAGAGATGAGCCCTTCCAAACAGAAAGCAGTGTGCAACACTAATCAACTTTCCTGTGCAAAGAAGTATGGGGGGCCCTAAAGTGTCCATCAGTTGTAGGTACCCCTCAAAGTGGCCAGTTTTTAGCACTTCAGTTTGGAACTACACTTCAATTTTAAGGCCATGACAATTTTCACTTCAAAGTTCCCTTATTTAAAAATAGTCCATTTTAAAAAAAATTGTACAGAGAGGTCATGTTTTGATCTTCGATTGGTCTCACGCAGTCATGTGATGTGATTTCGCAGGTCAGAGTTCACCAAGCTTGAACTTTGCAACGCAGTGAACTGCGAAAGTTTACTAATACTCAACTGGACCATCAAAATAAAGTTACCCATATTTCAGTGAAAAATTAGTGTTAGACCAGCCATATTAATACACACATATTATTTGTTTAAACCCTATTTACGCATAAAATTGGACCCACCAGCTGCTTGAAGCCCCGCTACCACTGATCCAGCAGCGATTCCTCCTCCGTTCGCCACAGCGGCTGCTGACATCATGGAGGAGGCAATTGAACTTGCAGCAATTCCACCTGCGTGCAATTTTTCAAATAAAAAGCTTAATTTTCAGTGTTTTTTTTTTTTTTTTTTTTTTTTTTTTTACAAAAAAGTAAGCATGATGTCTCTATTATCCAGAATATTAATAATAGCAATGTTATTAAAACCACTTGTCCTCTCTTTAAAGTATGACGAAGAGCTATTGTATTGGTTAAGTCTTCATTATCTTTGTTCTCACTGTGGTTTGTGTCGGGCATGTGAAGGTCCTTCTGCATCAACAGACACTAATAAATAACATGAAACCATTTTTTATATTCTATATGTCAGGGTTGGCAAGGAGGACCCAAACGCAGAGAGGAGAATACAAGTTTTATTTACAGGAGGGAAACAAGGCAAGGCAGAAGGACAGTCCACACAATAGTGCAGGGTGATGGCAGGAGAAAAGGCTGGTGAGGGGGACTCAGGTTTCAGGACAATACAGAGGGGAGTGTCTTGGTGGAACAGACGGAAAGGGGAAATTCCAAGCTACAGACAAGCAGTCAGTAAGTAGCTAGAGAAACCCCAGGCTTGGGACCTTGAACGTGGGGAGATAAGAAAATCTAAAAGTAGAAGAACAAACTAGAACAAAGTAAAAACTGTCACGATTGCAGGTTTGTGCGCTTTCCGGAGCGTCTGTTTTGTCACGTGGGTTTGTTTTGTTTTGGTTGTCTACGTGTATTTGTTATGGTCACGTGTCATGCCGATACTCAGCTGTTTTGATTAGCTCGACAGCTGAGGTTCATTTGTGGGTCTATATCTGGGCTACAGTTCTATGTTTCCTTGTCAGTTCGTTGTGTTTGCTCATGTATGTCTGTCTGTGCTCAGGACTGTGAGGAGTGTCTGCTGGACCTGATTATCGTCTGTCTGTCTCCCGGTTGCTACCACCCTTACCCCTCGTTCTCTCACTCATTTTTCCCTGTCCTGTCTGGTTATTTTGACTGTGTCAAATAAACATTTTTTACTTGCACTTTGGATCCTTCCCCCGTATCTTATACGTAACAAAACGAACTGACCTGAATATGGATCCAGCGAGTATATCACAGATCTCGGATTTCGTCTCGCTCAGCAATGCCAGGATTGATCGGCAGGATGAGGCTTTGGCTACCACCGCACAGGCCATTCAGACTTTGGTCGGCCAAGTGTCTCTGCTTACCACTCAGGTCCAGCAGCTGGTTACTGGAGCGGCACAAGTTGCAGCTGTACCAGCTCCAGAAGTTCTACCAGCACCAGTGGTTGCCAACCGTGCTGTCGAACCTCGCCTTCCTCCCCCGACCTGTTATTCTGGAGAGCCTCACTTGTGTCGGTCCTTCCTGTCTAAATGTTCCTTGTATATAACGTTGCAACCGTCACTATTTTCCACGGAGCAGTCTAAGGTTGCCTTCGTCATAACTCTCCTTTCGGGAAAGGCGGCTCTGTGGGGGACCACAGCCTGGGAACAAAAGCTGCCATGTTGTGCTTCGTTTGAACTGTTCTCTAAGGAACTCAAGAAGGTTTTTGATCGGGCCGCTTCCGGGAGAGAGGCCGCCCGAGTCCTCGCTGAGCTCCGGCAGGGGAGTCGGAGCGTGGCGGATTACTCGATCGAGTTCCGGACCTTGGCCGCTGAATGCGGCTGGAACATGGAGGCACAGTGGGACATGTTCCTGCATGGTTTGTCTGATCGTCTGCAGGACGAGATCTATACATTGGAACTCCCTAAGACTCTGGACGAACTAGTAGATCTGGCTATCCGAGTGGATACCAGACTACTTCGCCGAGAGAATCGCATGCAGCACGGGAGACATTCGGATCCAGTCTCGGACCCTCTGGTTTTGGCTGCGGCGGCGGAAGTGGGAGGTGTTGACCCGGAACCCATGCAGGTGGGCAGATCCCGCCTGTCCGTGCAGGAGAAGCGGCGACGGAGAAATGAGGGACTCTGCCTCTACTGTGGTGGCGCTGGACACCGCGTGAATTCTTGTCCAGTAAAAGACAACACCCATCAGTAGGTAAGAGGTTACTGATGGGTGAAATCAGTCTGAATAAACCCTCTGCGGCGACTACATTACTGCCCGCTACCTTATCTTGGGGTTCCGGAACCCAGAACACCCATGCCCTTATTGATTCCGGGGCAGAGGGGAATTTCATTGACTCTAGTTTTGCTTTCAGTTTAAAACTTCCGGTTATCGCTCTTTCACAACCTATTTCTGTACGCGCCCTCAGCGGGATTTCTCTTCCCACAATCACTCACTCTACCAAACCCATAAAGCTTATTACATCCGGAAATCATGTTGAACACATACCATTTCTTTTAACAGACTGTTCTAACACACCGGTGGTTTTAGGGCATCCTTGGTTGGTGCTCCATAAACCTCATATCAATTGGGGCCTTAATACAATATTTTCGTGGAGTGAGAACTGTCATGAGTGTTGTCTTTCGTCTGCTCGTTCTGCTGTGTCTTGTTCTGTGTTTCAGGAGGAGCGCATGGACCTGTCAAACGTGCCCAGTGAGTACCTTGACCTGAAGAGAGTGTTCAGTAAGTCTCGGGCTGCTTCTCTGCCTCCTCATCGTCCCTATGACTGTGCTATAGATTTGTTGCCAGGTACATCTCCGCCTAAAGGCAAGTTATACTCTCTTTCCATTCCTGAGAGGGAGGCCATGGAGAAATACATTTCTGATTCTCTAGCGGCTAAGATCATTCGCCCTTCTTCTTCACCGGCGGGGGCGGGGTTCTTTTTCGTGAAAAAGAAAGATGGGTCTCTTCGACCTTGCATTGATTATCGAGGGCTGAACAACATCACGGTGAAGAATACATATCCTTTGCCGCTGATGTCTTCAGCATTCGAGCGTCTGCAAGGGGCATCTTTTTTCACGAAATTAGATCTCCGCAACGCATATCATTTGGTTCGCATTAAGCAGGGTCATGAATGGAAAACTGCATTTAATACCCCCAGGGGTCATTTTGAATATTGTGTTCTCCCTTTTGGACTTTCCAACGCCCCCGCAGTTTTCCAAGCACTCGTTAATGATGTGTTGCGAGATATGATAGATCAGTTTATTTATGTCTACCTGGATGACATTCTGATTTTTTCCCGTTCTCTCCAGGAACATGTGCAGCACGTCAGGCGAGTGCTTCAGAGGCTGCTAGAGAATGGGCTTTTTGTCAAGGCGGAGAAATGCGTGTTCCATGCACAGTCTGTTCCATTTCTAGGACACATTGTGTCGGTCGAGGGGGTGCGCATGGATCCAGAGAAGATTCAGGCTGTGGTGAATTGGCCAATTCCGGAGTCTCGTAAGGCCCTGCAGAGATTTCTGGGCTTCGCCAATTTTTACCGGCGTTTTATTCGCAATTTCAGCCAGCTCGCCGCCCCTCTGACGTCCTTAACCTCTTCCAAGACTCCCTTCAGGTGGTCGAGTGCAGCACAGGCTGCATTCACAAAATTAAAGGGCCGCTTTGTTTCAGCCCCCATTCTGGTGACTCCTGATCCCTCCCGGCAGTTTGTGGTGGAGGTTGATGCGTCAGAGGTGGGGGTGGGCGCTATCCTGTCCCAGCGTGCATCCTCGGACGACAGAATTCATCCTTGCGCGTTTTTTTCACACCGATTATCTCCCGCAGAACGTAACTACGACATTGGTAATAGGGAGTTGTTGGCTGTCAAACTCGCTTTGGAGGAGTGGCGTCATTGGTTGGAGGGTTCGGGGGTTCCCTTTATCGTTTGGACCGACCATAAGAACCTTGAATACATCAAGTCCGCCAAACGACTTAGCTCCAGGCAGGCTCGGTGGGCATTATTTTTCGGACGTTTCGACTTTACCATCTCTTATCGACCGGGTTCTAAAAACAT
Source organism: Danio aesculapii (assembly GCF_903798145.1). Classification (NCBI taxonomy): domain Eukaryota; kingdom Metazoa; phylum Chordata; class Actinopteri; order Cypriniformes; family Danionidae; genus Danio; species Danio aesculapii. The sequence continues at coordinate 20,756 of NW_026613804.1, read as the reverse complement.
CAAACCCGATGCGTTATCCCGTCTTTTTGATTTTTCCGAGCGCAATACGACTCTTGAAACCATCGTTCCTCAGAAGATTTGTATTTCTGCGGTAACATGGGAAATCGAGAGCAGGGTTCGCACAGCCCTGGATGGGGTAACGCCCCCGGCCGGATGCCCACCCAGCCGCTTGTTTGTGCCGGAGGAGATTCGGTCTGACGTCATTCGATGGGGGCATTCCTCCAAAGTGGCTTGTCATCCTGGGGTGAGTCGTACTATATTTTTGGTTAAACAGCGATTCTGGTGGCCAGCTATGGCACGGGACATACGTGAGTTTGTTTTGGCCTGTTCTGTTTGTGCTGTTTCTAAGACTTCTAATCGACCTCCCGCTGGACTCCTTCATCCTCTGTCAGTGCCTTCGAGACCCTGGTCGCACATTTCGCTAGATTTTGTCACAGGTCTCCCGCCATCTGGTGGCAATACGGCTGTTTTGACCGTAGTGGACCGGTTCTCGAAGGCCACTCATTTTATTCCTCTGCCCAAATTACCCTCAGCCAGAGAGACAGCGGATGCTGTCATTAATCACGTCTTTCGCATTCATGGCCTCCCGACGGACGTGGTTTCTGACAGGGGGCCTCAGTTTGTCTCTAAATTTTGGAGAGAATTTTGTCGGTTATTGGGGGCGACTGTAAGTCTTTCTTCTGGTTTCCATCCTCAGAGTAACGGACAGACCGAAAGGGCCAACCAAGATCTCGAGCGCATGTTACGTTGTTTGGTTTCCCAGAATCCCACCTCTTGGAGTCAGCAACTCCCTTGGGTGGAGTACGCACACAACTCATTACCAGTGTCTGCCACGGGCCTCTCTCCGTTTCAGTGTAGTTTAGGTTACCAGCCACCAGCTTTTCCCAGTCTGGAATCCGAAGTCGCGGTCCCCTCCGCCCACGCCTTTGTCCAGAGGTGTCGACGCACTTGGAACAGGGCCAGACAGACCCTCCTCCAAGTGGGTGCGCGCACCAAGGCTAAAGCCGATCGCCACCGGTCTAAGCCTCCCGTTTACGTCGTCGGTCAAAAAGTGTGGCTTTCAACCAAGAATATTCCCTTGCGTTCCGTATGTAATAAACTTGCACCTAAATTTATTGGCCCGTTCACTGTCATCAAAATCATTAGTCCGGTGGCAGTCCGCCTCAAACTTCCTCCAACGTACAGGAGAATACATCCCGTGTTTCATGTCTCCAAATTAAAGCCCGTTTTTCATGCGGCCATTAATCCGCCTACACCGGTCCCTCCCCCGCCGCGTCTCGTAGATGGGGAGACCGTTTATTCGGTTAAGCGCATTCTGGATTCGAGACGGAGGGGGCGAGGATTTCAGTACTTGGTGGACTGGGAAGGTTACGGTCCAGAGGAGAGAAGTTGGGTTCCTGCTAGGGACATATTGGATCACTCTCTTATCGATGATTACAATCGCCAGGTAAGCTCTTCTGGGAGCACCAGGAGGTGCTCTTAAGAGGAAGGGTACTGTCACGATTGCAGGTTTGTGCGCTTTCCGGAGCGTCTGTTTTGTCACGTGGGTTTGTTTTGTTTTGGTTGTCTACGTGTATTTGTTATGGTCACGTGTCATGCCGATACTCAGCTGTTTTGATTAGCTCGACAGCTGAGGTTCATTTGTGGGTCTATATCTGGGCTACAGTTCTATGTTTCCTTGTCAGTTCGTTGTGTTTGCTCATGTATGTCTGTCTGTGCTCAGGACTGTGAGGAGTGTCTGCTGGACCTGATTATCGTCTGTCTGTCTCCCGGTTGCTACCACCCTTACCCCTCGTTCTCTCACTCATTTTTCCCTGTCCTGTCTGGTTATTTTGACTGTGTCAAATAAACATTTTTTACTTGCACTTTGGATCCTTCCCCCGTATCTTATACGTAACAAAAACAAAAAAGATTTAAGGGGGGAAAAACTAGAGATCGAGAAATAAAATGAAACACAAAATGACTAAATACAACTTCTAAAACTTAAAACAAAAAAGGCCAAAAGAAATAAGCTGTACTAAAACAAAAATCAAAACACAGCTAAAAGAAATAAAAATAAAGAACTAACAAAACACAATGACAAGACTTGGACTAAAGATCAAAAAAATGGCAAAATGAACACTTGAAATAAGACTTGAACTACACTTAAAACCCCAAAATTTAAGTTAACTCAAACCATTTGAGGAAACCGATTGCAACAAACCATTTCAATTCAAAAACTGTTCCTAATGAGTACTCTGAGCTTAATCTATTTGAGTAAATGAAGCAATTTGAGCACAGTAAAACCCAATAAATGAAGAGAACTCAAACCAGCTGAGTACTGTAAAACCCAATAAGAGGAAACAGTTTGAGGAAACTGATTGCTACAAACCATTTGAGTTAAAAAAAACCAACTCTATATGAGTATTGGGAACTTACTCCATTTAAGTTGAAGTAAGGAGGTATTTAATTAACTCATACCTTCAAGACACAGTTCAAAACTCTTTTCGAATGAGTAGAATTAACGTTCAGTAAATTGAGTTAACTACACTCATTTCATTTGATAAATTTGACTGTTGGGTTTTACAGAGTACTAACAAAAATAAAAATGACAGCAACCTTGCTGAATGAAGAAAAAATATATAAACAAAATCAACTGGGTAAGTGAACTCAAGATAAAGGACAAAACTACTAAAACTAGACTAGACAAAAGAAACCAAAACTAGATTATAAAAAATACTTTTATCAAGCGCTAACAAGACTAGTTAGACAAGGACACAAAAGATTGTGCGATGAACCGGCAAGGGCGAAATGAACACAATATAAAGGGAGTAGAGGGCACGAGGAACAGGTGAAGATAATTAGACAAACAAGGACTAAACAAGAGAGCGAGGCATAGGAAAACACAACAAACAAGACAAACATGTGCTAATACACAAAAGACATACACAGACATTAGTAAAAGGTTTAATAAAGTAATAAAGTTTAATATTATTAAAACAAACAAAGAGACATTAAACACAGACATGTGTAACAGGGTGTAAGGGCTGGATCCTGAAACTATATGCAAAAGACAACAACACATGTAAAGGTGAAATTATGGAGATCAACTAACTTAGAAAACAAACTAACTAGTTTCCTACATTTTAGAAAAAATTCATAAATATGTAAAAAAAAAGCTTAATTTCCAGTGTTTTATTTTAAAGAAAGTAAGCATGATGTCTCTATTATCCAGAATATTTATAATACAATTGTTATTAAAACTGTTCACTTGTGCTCAGATGAAGAACTTTTCTATTGACTAAGTCTTTATTATTTATCTTTTTCATACGTATCGTTTTTTTAAATTTTTACTTGGTCAACTGGCATCATGTAGCCTAGACTGTATTTGAAGTGGAACATCCCCTTTTGAAAAAGTTGTCCTCAAATTATTGAACAATACCCATTCTTGACTTTGACAATTTTGAAAATATAAAATATAGAATTATATTATATTATTATATTATGTTATATTATAAATACATATACTGTGTGTATACTTTTGTAATGTACTGTTGTTCTGACTGAGCATTTTAAACTAAATTAATTAAATTAATGAATAAATAAATTAATTAATTAATAAAAAATAATCTCACCTGCAGTGAAACCGGCCAGTCCAAGAATAGCAGGAGCTGCAGCAACTGCTGCGGCTATTTGTGGAAAAGAACCATATTTAAAAAAATAAAATAAAATAAAAAGTTATTTTAAAAAAGTTAATTAAAATATATATATATATATATAAAGAAAATAAATGCAGCCAACTGGTTCAGAACATAAGCAAAGGAGAATTTGCCTAAATTAACATTTGTTTTTATGATGTAGACATTACAAAACATAAAAATGTGTCGCAACATTACCACATTGAAATTTAGATTATAAAATAAAATAGGAAAAAAAAAAAAAGTAAAATCATGTAAAGAAAACTCAGCATTACCGGCTCCTGCACCAGCTGCAATCATTGTACCTTATAATAAATGTTAATGTCATGTTAACAAATAATATAATGTAATCTCATATAATATATAACATAATATAGTGATAAAAGATAATAAATAAGACGTTTTAAAAGTAATTAAGCAAAAATGCATATATTTTCTGCGATACATGCATGTATTTGCTGTAATCTAAAGGCGACTTACATGGATCATGGTCTTAATCCAAGGAAGCTCTTGAACTGACTGCTGCTGCTGCGGTTAGAGTTTGCTTTTAAAGTTCTCTGGGTGTGTCCTGTGAAAAATGAAAAATGAAAAACTGCAGTCTACTTATTTGTTTGTTTTAAAGTTCAAATCTCAATATATTACAAGGAATAGCTATTTAATATGCATTTTGTCAGAGTCAAGAGAAGGCTACCGTATAGTGAAATAATTCAAGGCAGCAAACAGATATACAATGACAATTATTAAATAAATAACTAAATAAATAATGAATATAAGTGTTCATGTAAATGTGCACATATTGTAAATTTAGCCAAAGGAAGTGATACATACATTTGTATAGATTTGCTTATTTAAATGCATACATAGTAGAGAATAAGCAGTATTTGAGTACAGGACTTCAGCTGCTCAACAATCTGTTGTCTGATTCATTTATTTTCAATAGAAGAAAGATATGAACTTTTCTTTGTCCCAAAAACTGAATCCTAAGGAAAACAATACAAAAATAAAATAAAAAAAAAACATTTCACAAGCTCTTTAAATTGCACTTTTTAAAGTCACACTGTTAAGAGGCATATTCTTATCTAACTGCAACAAAATAAGACTCTATACTTTATATGAATACTGTCTGTTGTCAAGAATGTCACTGAGTTCTGCACTGTCTGGAGCCTGCACTTAAGCTTTTCACTCACTGTAGCATACATGCTCTTGGTGATATGACAATTAAAGTGATTGGATTTGATTTGAAAATTGAATGGGACAGCTAAAGGGCAAAATGTTATGTTTAAACATTTTTACAATGTCTTTCAATTAAAGGCTGCAATGATTGAGGAAATAAATGCTTGTTCATAACCTAAATATGATGAATATGTTAAACAACCTGTTATGGGTTTTTAATGATTAACTAATATTTGTCACATAACATTACATCTCTGAACATAATCCATTTTACAGTGTCCCTGAGTTTACTGCAGTTTCATTTCCCTGAAAAGGACACACACAGAGAACTTTCAAAGCAAACTCTAACAACAGCAGCAGCAAGAGCTTGATATTTGACTTAAGATCATGGATCCATGTGTCGCCTTTAGATTACAGCAAATACATGCAAAAAAATTAATAAAATGTAATTAATTGCATTAGAAATCTATGATGACAGTCTGTGTCTTGTGTTTTCTACATAATTCTAGACACATCAAGGTTTGACTTGCAGAGAATGTCATGAAATTTCATACCTTGAATTTATTTTTATAACGAAAGAGCGGTCTTTTTGGGGGTCTTCGAATTATTAATGTTGTAAATCTGCAATATTCTTGAAATCACAGTCTGACTTGGAATGACCAAATTCTCTCACTGTGGCTGAATCTTCCTGTCAAAGGGTTTCAGTCGCTTTAAAATGGCTCACCATCTTGCAAAGTCAGTGGAAAACAGAAAGGTTAAGCTACTAGTTCAGGTTTGAAATAAACCTGCTCCTTTACTCCTGTCTGGATAACTTCAAATCAGATTAAGCAGTGACCTCAGCATTTATGAAACTAGTTAGTTTGCTTTCTAATATCGATCTCCATCATTTTACCTTTACATGTGTCGTTGTTGACTCGTATAACAAATAATGTTATTTATTAGTTTCTGTTGATGCAGAAGGACCTTCACATGTCCTACATACACCACCTTATACACACAGTAAGAACAAAAAACAAGTAAAAAAAGAAGTGTAAATAATAAGGCTGGAACGTTTCAAAATTAAAATCTCAAACTATTACAAGCCAGTAGCTATGCAATTTGTCAGAGTCAAGAGAAGGCTACTGTATATGAAGTGAAATTGTTTGTCTCAGTACTCGAGGCAGCAAACAGATATACAATGACAATAAATAATAAACTAAAGGTGTTCATGTAAATGTTCATGTATTGTAAATTTAGGCAAAGCAAGTGATACTTAAATTTGTATATGTTTGCTTATTTAAATACATACAAAGTAGAAGATAAGTATTATTTAAAGCAAGACTAATATACAAGACTTCAGCTGCTCAACAGTCTGTTGTTGTCTAAATCTTCTTTCTATTTTTAATAAAACAAAGATTTGAACTTTTGTTTGCCCAGAAACTGAATCTATTTATTTATTCATTTATTTTTAAACAGTTTCAGAACATTTCCCAAGACACGAAATAAAACTCTCATCTTAAGATAGGAACATTCTGCGCTGTCTGAAGCCTGCACTTAAGCTGTCTGACTGTGATTGGATTTGATTTGAAAATTGAATGGGACAGCTAAAGGGCAAAATGTTATGTTTAAAAAGTTTACAATTTTCCATTGAAAGGCTGTGATGCTTGAGGAAATAAATGCTGGTTAATAACCTAAATATGATGAATATGTTGAACAACCTGTTATGAGTTTTTGATGATGAGTTATTCTTATATCTTATAACATTACATCTCTGAACATAATGCATTTTACAGTGTGTCTGATTATATACGTTCCAGCCTTATTATATACACTTCTTTTTTGACTTGTTTTGTGTTCTTGTGTTCTTATTGTGTGTATAAGGTGGTGTATGTAGGGCCATGTGAAGGTCCTTCTGCATCAACAGAAACTAATAAATAACATGAAACCTTTTTGTTATAGTCTACATGCAAAATACAACGACACGTGTAAAGGTGAAATGATGGAGATCGATATTAAAAAGCAAACTAACTAGTTTCCTAAATGCTGAGGTCACTGCTTAATCTGATTTGAAGTTATCCAGACAGGAGTAAAGGAGCAGGTTTATTTCAAAACCTGAACTAGTAGCTTAACCTTTCTGTTTCCACTGACTTTGCAAGATGGTGAGCCATTTTAAAGTAACTGAAACCCTTTGACAGGAAGATTCAGCCACAGTGAGAGAATTTGGTCATTCCAAATCAGACTGTGATTTCAAGAATATTGCAGATTTACAACATTAATAATTCAAGACCCCCAAAAGACCGCTCTTTCGTTATAAAAATAAATTCAAGGTATGAAATTTCATGACATTCTCTGCAAGTCAAACCTTGATGTGTCTAGAATTATATAGAAAACACAAGACACAGACTGTCATCATGGATTTCTAATGCAGTTAATTTAATTTTCTTTATTTTTTTGCATGTATTTGCTGTAATCTAAAGGCGACACATGGATCCATGATCTTAAGTCAACTATCAAGCTCTTGCTGCTGCTGTTGTTAGAGTTTGCTTTGAAAGTCCTCTTTGAGTGTCCTTTTCAGGAAAATGAAACTGCATTTACTTATTTTTTTTGTTTCAAAGTTCCAATTTCAAACAATATAACACAGCTATGCAGTTTGTCAGAGTCAACAGAAGTCTGCTGTATATGTAGTGAAATTGTTTGTCTCAGTAATTTGATGCAGCAAATAGATTTACAATAACAATAAATAAATAAACAATAAATTAAAGGTGTTCATGTAAATGTGCAAATTTAGGCAAAGTAAGTGATACTTTGTACATGATTGCTTATTTAAATACATGCAAAGTAGAGTGTAAGCAATATTTAAAGCAAGACTAATAAACAAGACTAGAAAGATAAGAACCTTTAAAAAATGAATCAATTTATTTATTTTTAAACAGTTCCAGAACATTTCCCAAGACAAAAAAACAAAACTCTCATCTTAAGAAAGGAATTGAATCTGATCTTGCTTAAAAGAAGATATTGTTTTGTTATATCACACAACTTATAACAAGAGCAAATAATATTTGTAGTACAAGTTTAAAGTGAAAGGTGCATTAATTATACAATTATTAGAATATTTTGAAGGAGTTAGTACATGTCTACATTTATGGCTGTGGGTTAGTTAAATGCTATGTTTGATTAAATAAGTAGTAATATATCATATTGTGAAGTGCTTGTCACGCAGTATGAACTGTATCTCACAGCGGCTCCCACAGTTCTGGCTTCGCCTGCTGCAGCACCTAATGGCAAATTATAACAAGACTTATTTTCAGTTTTTCAGATGCTGTAGTTATGGCTTATCAATTTTATAGTTACAAAAACTGTTACATCAAAACTATTCAATACTCATAATTACTGTGTGGCGTTACCTGCAGCTACTGAAGAACAATCTAAATAAGAGCAAACCACCCAAAAGTGCTAGCCACAGCCCCTATGCCACCAATAACAGCCTGAGCTGCGGCAGGGATTCCAGCAGCACCTGATAAACAAACAAACAAAAATCTGTCAGTCACATCTATAAGAAGAAGAGAAAATTGAGCTGGGATTTAACTACTGCAGAAGTCACTTTATTCACAATCACACACACATTAAAGTTTTAATTTATGAGGACTCTCCATTGATGTAATGCATTTTATATCATTAAAAATGTATATTATATGGCCAACCTCACCCCTACACCTAAACTCAACCCTCATAGGAAATTTGTGGCAAATTTTAAATGTAAAAAGACTCAGTTAAGTATGATTTTTAAGCGTTTTTGAATTACAACAACACAGATGTAGTCATAAGTGAAGTTTTACAAACTAATTTCGAGAGGAGCACATGATATGATTGATCACGGCTGGACTCTCATCCGTAATCAGCAATAAGCCAATCAGATTGATCCAAGCCTACAATAAATAGACCGATTTCACCCTACTGCCTTATCCCCCCCCCATCTCCTCCTTTTACCATGGGGAGCTCTCGAGGCCTACCTGATCTCGGACTCCCTTACATGCTAATTGACCAGGCAGGATTGCCCTGGGCTCAATTATCTCCGAGCTCAGGGTTCTCTAACTGTCCTTGTAAACCACCAAAACAGTACACACACATATGCAAATTACTCCTTTAGCACAGTGATTCAATACAGATACATGGCTTTTATGTGATGTGTATTAAGGCTCACCTGCTGCTTGAAGACCTGCTACCACTGATCCAGCCGCAACTCCTCCTCCGTTTGCTACAGCAGCAGCTGACATCATTGAGGAGGCAATCGAACCTGCAGCAATTCCAGCTCCAGTGAAACCTACAGCTGTTAGAACTACAGGAGCTGCAGCAACTGCTCCGGCTGTTGGCGAGAATGGTAATTTAGTTAACAAAATTAAAAACTAAGACTAAAACTATTGGTCAAAAGACATTTTTTTTTTGTTGTAAACTGAAAAAGAATATTAAAAACCTTCAATAAATGAAAAACTAATGCTGGACAAAGATTAATCATGATGAAACGCATCCAAAATAAAGGTTTGTTTTGACATAATGCATGTCTATGTGTTATATATTTTGTCACACATATACAGTTGAAGTCAGAATTACTAGCCCCCTTTGTATTTATTTTTCTTTTTTTAAATATTTCCCAAATGATGTTGAACAGAGCAAGGAAATTTTCACAGTATGTCTGATAATATTTTTTCTTCTGGAGAAAGTCTTATTTGTTTTATTTCGACTAGAATAAAAGCAGTTTTAAATTTTTTAAACATCATTTTACGGTCAATATTATCAGCTCCTTTAAGCTATATAGATTTTTTTGACAGTCTACAGAGCAAACCATCGTTATACAATAACTTGCCTAATTACCCTAACCTGCCTAGTTAACCTAATTAACCTAGTTAAGCCTTTAAATGTCACTTTAAGCTGTATAGAAGTGTCTTGAAAAATATCTAGTCAAATATTATTTACTGTCATCATGGCAAAAATAAAATAAATCAGTTATTAGAAATGAGTTATTAAAACTATTATGTTTAGAAATGTGTTGAAAAAAATCTCTCCGTTGGGGAAAAAAATAAACAAATTCTGGCTACAGAATTTAAATTTAATCATATACCCATTATTTTATATGTAAATATAATTAAACATTTCTCAAATATATGCATGCATGTGTGAATACATACACTACCTGTCAAAAGTTTGGGGTCAGTTTTATTATTTTTTTCATGTTTTTTTTTCCCCCCAAGAAAATGATTCTGTTCATTGAGGCAGCATTTAATACATGTAAAAAAAATGGTTAAATTGTTAAATATTTATTAATATTTTTAACAACTGCTTTTTTTACTGTGTGTAGTTTCAAATGAAATTATTACTCCAGTCATTATTTCTTATATTACTATTACCATTAATAATAATAATAATAACAACAACAATTAATATTAGAGTGATTTCTGAAGGATCGTGTGACTCTGAAGATTGATCTTTAAAATAATTGGAATAAATTATTAAATTAAATTCTAAACTACTTTTGAACAGTTATTTTACAGTGCAATAACATTTCACAATTTTACAATTCTTACTTCATACAGCCTTCATACAATGTGCAGGAGAAGCTTATTTTAAAACATTTAGAAATCCTACTGACCCCAAACTTTTGGCTGGTACTGTATCTAACTTTTATTTTGGATACAATTTTTTGCGATTAAATTTTACCCAGCACTATGAAAAACAAAACGAAACTTACAACTTTCACAAAAAAAAAGAGCAATTAGCAAAAACTACTTTAAGGAGTTCATACGCACTTATGTGTTGAAAATTCTGATCTATGGCTATTTAGGTTATTACAGTATCTACAAAATATATTTTTGTAATAAACCTTGTTCTATATTTTCTGCTTTTGCTATGATCAGTACAGCATGATCTTTAATATGAATACATTTGTCTGAATTCATCGGACTAGTTTTTTATTTTTATTAAAAATGCAAAACAATAAATAATCTTGGTTTGAGGAAACTAAACATTTATTCCAAAACTCTGGTATATCATTGTCACCTATTAAACACGGATTACTAATAAATAATTGCTATGTGTAATTCTTTTGTGCTCACGTTGTATTGCATAACTCTTTTTTTCTGCTTATTAAGAGCAACTGTAATAAGTAAAGAATATTTCTAGATGATGTAGAATAGGTATAGCTTAATGCAATATTACATGCTGGTGTTTAAATAAAGTAAAAACATGTACAACAACTAATCATTTAAATGTTAGTACATCATAACATGTTCTGGGTCTAAAAATAGCCTATGACACCACAACATTTTGTTTATTCTTGATAAGAAGTATAAAACACGTCAAATCTGAATGACTTCAATATTTGATATTTACCTGCTCCTGCAGCAGCTACGGCGGCGGTAACTTGGGGTCAGAAAAAAATAATAAAGTACTTGTCAATTTTTTGCTGACATTAAAGACTCTAAATTTATATTCAAATATGCTTACGTAAACCCATCTTCCGTCGAGTTTTGGTGAAGAAACTTGGAATGAATTCGGATAGATGTTACACAAATGTTGTTTATAGATGTTACACAGAACTGCAGCAAATGTTAGACCTGCAGCAGCGCTTGCTTAAATAGTTCAGTGGGCGGCAACTTATCGAGAAATGAAACCAACAAATACAAACACTGCTCGTATTTCCCTAACAACGTCAGAAGCTCTTTAATAGCACATCTTAAGTTTTCTTTACAATGAACCACCTTCTTCATACATTCCTCACTTGAAACTGGCTTTGGTTAAAAGCATCTGCTAAGCGACGTGATTTAATGTAAAGTGAAAGACCTTTTTTTTTTCTTTTAAAACTACAACAACAACAAAATATTGGATTTACTAAGCCTAATAAAAATCAATGATGTTGGTAACAATAATCAATAAAAATACTTATCAAGGAATAAAACCGAAAATACAAACAAATGGATCACAAATGTATTTCTCAGTGTCAGAGTCTCTGTAATAACACCTCTTGAGTTCTTTACAATGAATCACCTTCATTCCTTCCTCATTTGTAACTCACTTTGGCTAAAAGCATGTGCTAATGACGGCAAAATCAGACACGAATGTCGCAGCAGAAATTGAGACTCATCAGACCAGACAACTTTATTCCTATCTTCTATTGTCCAATATTGGTGAGCCTGTGCGAACTGTAACTGCGGTCAAGCCAGCCGCGGTTCGGAAAAACACAGTCAAGCCAGCCGCGATTTATATTTTGGTGCGCGCGTATTATTATGATTACGGTAATGTCAGCAGCCACACAGAGAGCGCCCCACAGAGCACTCATTTCGCCCAGAAAAGAAATATTATAACGAAATATCAGTTTCTCCCTCTTTCCTGCCACGTATGCTTTATTAAACAATTTATTAGCTCTTTTTTGACAGTGTTGTTGTTTTAAGAAATGGGTTTCTGGGCTTTTCTGTAATTTCTTTAAGTTTATCTTTTTGCTTCAACTGATTTTATAGCAGATCAAACGGACAGAATAATTATACTATTTCTAAATACCAGGAATGCGTTTCTATTTCTCCTAGCCAACTACAGTACATTGTAAATACGGTTGAATTCAAGTTTATACAACTTGGCTAACCTCAGAAAGTGAATACAGATATAAGTAGTCCAACAAAACGTTGTCTGAGTTACAAATATATGTTTATTTAATTTAAAGGAGATTTAAAAAGGTATGCTTCTTTCAGTATATGGGATATGAGGCAGTATTACACGTTAGATGACTACAAAGACCTAATTTGTTATAAGTAGAATAGAACAACAATATGATCTGATGCAGGAAGTCAAATACTACTGTTTGCATACATATGAAACCTGTTTTACTGCAGTATTTTGGAGAAATGTACCATTAACACACTTTAAAGTGCTATCAAGAAATAAGTAGAAAAAATAAACAAAGCTTGGTTCTGCGACAGTATGTACATGCATACGTCATGTGAAAGACCTCATTTAAATGAGCAGAAGAAAACAATGGACAGGACATCCAATATTATATGCATACCTCATAATAAACCTTCTTACTGCAGCATTTTGGTGAAATGTGCTATTAATGAGCTATAAAGTCTTTAAATTGCTATAAAGACATTGTTTGAATTAAATAAAAGTTGAGTTAAATAAAAGACTGATCTGGTCTGAAACTGGATGTCCCATGCTATATGCATAAATACCACATAAGAATCTTTTTTACAGCACCAATTTGGAGAAATGTAATCATTTAAAATATGTAGAAAAAAAAAACAATGGTCAGGTCTGATAAAGGACATCCTATACTAAACCTCAGATAAAGACTTGTTACTGCAGCGTTTTGGAGAAATTGGGTATTAACATTACTCAAAGTGTTATAAAGACCCCATTTCCAATAAGTAGAAAAAAACAATGGTCAGTTCTTAAATAGGACAACCCATACTATATGTGTACTCCACACGAAACCTTTTTACTGCAGCGTTTTGAAGAAATTGGGTATTAACATTACTCAGTGTTATGAAGACCCCATTTCCAATAAGTAGACAAAAACAATGATGAGTTCCTGTACAGAACATCCCATAAATTATGCATACTTCATATGAAGATATCTTACTTCCGGAATTTGGAGAAATGGGGCATTTACATAATATAAAGTGCTATAAAGACCCAATTTCAAATAAGTAGAAAAAAACAATGGTCAGTTCTTATACAGGACCTCCCATATTATATGTGTACTTCACATGAAACCTTTTTACTGCAGCATTTTGGACAAACTGGTTACTAATATAATTCAAACTGTTATAATGACCCCATTTCTAATAAGTAGAAAAAAACAATAGTCAGTTATTATACAGGACATCGCATACTATATGTGTACTTCACATGAAACCTTCTTACTGCAGTGTTTTGGGGAAACGGGGTATTAACATAATATTAAGTGCTATAAAGACCCCATTTTAAATAAGTAAAAAACAATTATGGTCAGTTCTTATACAGGACATCCCATACTATATGTGTACTTGACATGAAACCTTCTTACTGCAGCGTTTTGAAGAAATTGGTTATTAATATAATTCAAAATGTCATAATGACCCCATTTCTAATAAGTAGAAAAAACAATGGTCAGTTCTTATACAGGACATCCCATACTATTTGTGTACTTAACATGAAACATTCTTACTGCAGCGTTTTAAAGAAATTGAGCATTAATATAATTCAAAATGTTATAAAGACCCCATTTCTAATAAGTAGAAAAAAATAATGGTCAGTTCTTAACCAGGACATCCTATACTATATGTGTACTTTACATAAAACATTCTTACTGCAGCGTTTTGAAGAAATTGGGTATTAATAAATATCAAAATGTTATAAAGACCCCATTTCCAATAAGTAGAATAAAACAATGGTTAGTTCTTATACAGGACATCCCATACTACATGTGTACTTCACATAAAGCCTTTTAACTGCATCATTTTGGAGAAATGGGGTACTAACATAATTCAAAGTGTAATAAAGACCCCATTTGCAATAAGTAGAAAAAAACAATGGTCAGTTCTTATACAGGACATCCCATACTATATGTGTACTTCACATGAAACCTTCTTACTGCAGCGTTTTGGAGAAATTGGGCATTTATATAATTCAAAATGTTATAATGACCCCATTTCTAATAAGTAGAAAAAAATAATAGTCAGTTCTTATACAGGACAACCCATACTATATGTGTACTTCACACGAAACATTCTTACTGCAGCGTTTTAAAGAAATTGAGCGTTAATATAATTAAAAATGTTATAAAGACCCCATTTCTAATAAGTAGAAAAAAATAATGGTCAGTTCTTACCCAGGACATCCCATATTATATGTGTACTTTACATAAAACATTCTTACTGCAGCGTTTTGAAGAAATTGGGTATTAATAAATATCAAAATGTTATAAAGACCCCATTTCCAATAAGTAGAAAAAACAATGGTTAGTTCTTATACAGGACATCCCATACTACATGTGTACTTCACATAAAGCCTTTTAACTGCATCATTTTGGAGAAATGGGGTACTAAAATAATTTAAAGTGTAATAAAGACCCCATTTGCAATAAGTAGAAAAAAACAATGGTCAGTTCTTATACAGGACATCCCATACTATATGTGTACTTCACATGAAGCCTTCTTACTGCAGAGTTTGGAGAATTGGGGTATTAATATAATATAAAGTGCTATAAAGACCCAATTTCAAATAAGTAGAAAAAAACAATGGTCAGATCTTATAAAGGACATCCCATACTGTGTATGTGCTTCACATGAAACCTTTTTACTGCAGCGTTTTGGAGAAATTGGGAATTAATATAATTCAAAATGTTATAATGACCCCATTTCAAATAAGTAGAAAAAAACAATGGTCAGTTCTTATAAAGGACATCCCATACTGTGTATGTGCTTCACATGAAACCTTTTTACTGCAGCGTTTTAGAGAATTTGGGAATTAATATAATTCAAAATGTTATAATGACCCCATTTCTAATAAGTAGAAAAAAACAATAGTCAGTTCTTATACAGGACAACCCATACTATATGTGTACTTTACATGAAACCTTTTTACTGCAGCATTTTGGAGAAAAAAGGTAATAATATACTTCAAAATGTCATAATGACCCTATTTCCAATAAGTAGAAAAAACAATGGTCAGTTCTTATACAGGACATCCCATATTTTATGTGTACTTCACATGAAACCTTCTTACTGCAGCGTTTTGGAGAAATGGGGTACTAACATAATTCAAAGTGTAATAAAAACCCCATTTGCAATAAGTAGAAAAAAAATGGTCAGTTCTTATACAGGACATCCCATACTATATGTGTACTTCACATGAAACCTTTTTACTGCATCATTTTGAAGAAATTGGGTATTAATATAATTCAAAATGTTATAATGACCCCATTTGCAATAAGTAGAAAAAACAATGGTCAGTTCTTATACAGGACATCCCATATTTTATGTGTACTTCACATGAAACCTTCTTAGTGCAGCGTTTTGGAGAAATGGGGTACTAACATAATTCAAAGTGTAATAAAGACCCCATTTGCAATAAGTAGAAAAAAAAATGGTCAGTTCTTATACAGGACATCCCATACTATATGTGTACTTCACATGAAACCTTTTTACTGCATCATTTTGAAGAAATTGGGTATTAATATAATTCAAAATGTCATAATGACCCCATTTCCAATAAGTAGAAAAAAACAATGGTCAGTTCTTATACAGGACATCCCATACTATATGTGTACTTCACATGAAACCTTTTTACTGCAGCGTTTTGGAGAAATTGGGAATTAATATAATTCAAAATGTTATAATGACCCCATTTCTAATAAGTAGAAAAAAACAATAGTCAGTTCTTATACAGGACAACCCATACTATATTTGTACTTTACATGAAACATTCTTACTGCAGCGTTTTAAAGAAATTGGGTATTAATAAATATTAAAATGTTATAAAGACCCCATTTCCAATAAGTAGAAAAAAACAATGGTCAGTTCTTATACAGGACATCTCATGCTATATGTGTACTTCACATAAAGCCTTTTTACTGCATCATTTTGGAGAAATGGGGTATTAACATATTATAAAGTGCTATAAAGACCCCATTTCAAATAAGTAGAAAAAACAATGGTCAGTTCTTATACAGGACATCTCATGCTATATGTGTACTTCACATAAAGCCTTCTTACTGCACCATTTTGGAGAAATGGGGTATTAACATTATAAAAAGTGCTATAAAGACCCCATTTCAAATAAGTAGAAAAGAATTATGGTCAGTTCTTATACAAGACATCCCATACTATATGTGTACTTGACATAAAACCTTTTTACTAAATCATTTTGGAGAAATTGGGTAATAACATATTATAAAGTGCTATAAAGACCCCATTTCAAATAAGTAGAAAAAAACAATGGTCAGTTCTTATACAGGACATCCTATACTATATGTGTACTTCACATAAAGCCTTTTTACTGCATCATTTTAGAAAAAAGAATGTATTAGCATAATATAAAGTAGTATAAAAACCCAATTTCAAATAAGAAGAAAAAAACAATGGTCAGTTCTTATACAGGACATCCCATACTATGTGTGTACTTCACATAAAGCCTTTTTACTGCATCATTTTGGAGAAATGGGGTATTAACCTAATTAAAAGTGCTATAAAGACCCCATTGCCAACAAATAGAACAAAACAATGGTCCATTCTTGTACATAATGTGCCTCATATGAAACCTTCCTATTGCCGCATTTTGAAGAAAGAGGCAATTAACATACTTTAAAGTGCTACAAAGACCCCATTTCTAAAAATTAGAGAAAAAAAAACATTGGTCAGTTCTTTTACAGGACGTCCCATACTATATGTGTACTTCACATTAAACCTTCTTACAGCAGTGTTTTGTAGAAATGGGGTTTAACAATTTAAAGTGCTATAAAGACCCTATTTCTTGTAAGTAGAAGAAAACAATGGTCATTTCTTATGCAGGACGTCTCATAATATATGCGTACTTCACATGAACACTTGTTACTGCACTCTTTTGGAGAATTGGGATGTCATTACTTTTCAGATGGCTATAAACACCCCATTTAATAAGTACAAAAAATGGTCAGTTCTTGTACATATGAAGACTTCTTCCTGCAGCATTTTGATAAAAAGTGCAGTTAACATACTTTAAAGTCCTATATTGACCCAATTTCTAATTAGTAGAAAACAATAATCAGTCGTGTACAGGACATCCAATGATATATACATATCTCAGACGAAGACTTGTTACTGCAGCGTTTTGGAGAAATGGGACATTATTACCTTTCAGATTGCTACAAACACCTCATTTCTAATAAGAAAAAAAGAACAGTCATCTCTTGTAGGAAATTATATGCATACCTCATAAGAAGACTTGTTACTGCAGTGTTCTGGAGTATTGGGACATTATTACTCTTAAGATGACTATAAAGTGCCCATTTCTAGTTTTTAGTAGAATAAAATAATGGTCAGTTTTGATACAGGACGAATGTGTCAAGCACAGACAGCACATCACAGTTTTCTACATCTCCAATGTGTCAAGGACAGACAAAATTGCAGTTCCCTTCCTGCTGAGGGACACTATTTATTGACCTCCATAGTATTTTTATTTTTTATTTTTTATAGTCAGTGGTTACCAGTTTTTAGTTTAATTCAAAATATCTTCTTTTGTGTTCAACAAAAGAAAGGAACTCATAAATGTTCGTAACCATTTTATTGTGAGTGAATAGTGTGTTCGTTTTCACTTTTGGGTAAACTATCTCTATAAAATTAACCAAACATATCAAGTTGCTTTGTCTTTGTAGTCTACATTTGGAGCAGAACCACTCATAATCCCCAATAATAGCATTTTGTAGTAATGCCACAATAATAGCTCCACACAGTTGGGATGATGCCATCAACCCAACTGACCATTGAATTGACCATTGAAGAACTGACCGTTTATTTTTTTACTTATTAGAAATGGGGTCAGCATAGCCATCTAAAAGGTAATTATGTCCCTTTTCTCTAAAACACTGTAGTAAGAAGTCTTCATATGAGGTACGCCTCTAGTATGGGATGTCCTTTTTAAGAACAGACCATTGTTTTTTTCCATTTATTAGAAATCGGATCTTTATAGCACTTTATATTATGTTAATGTCCAATTTCTCCAAATCTGTACAATTTGACGTCTTCATATGAAGTATGTACATAGAATAGGAAGTCTTGTATGAAAACTGCCCATTGTTTTCTTCTACTTATTAGACATTGGGTCTTTATGACACTTTGAATGTTGTGATTACCCCATTTCTCCAAAATGCTGCAGTACGAAGTTTTCATGTACAGTATGCAAATACTATGGAATGTCATGAACATGAACTGCCCATTGTTTTCTTCAACTTGTTAGACATTGGGTATTTAAAACACTTTATATAATGTTTATTCCCCAATTCTCCAAAAACACTGCAGTAGCAAGTCTTCATCTGAGGTATACATGTAGTATGGGATGTCCTGTACAAGAACTGACCGCTGTTTTTATCTACTTATTAGAAATGAGGTCTTTATAGTACTTCAAGTTGATACCTATTTCTCCAAAAAAATGCCCCAGTAAGATGGCTTCATGTAAAGTATGCATATAGTATGGGACGTCCTGTACAAAAACATACAGCACTTTATATTATGTTAATGCCAATTCTCCAAAAAGTTCATATTAGGAATGCATACAGTATGGGATGTCCTCTACGATTATGCGGCAATAAGAAGAGCTGAGCATTGTTTTTTCTACTTTTTAGAAAAGGGGTCTTTAAAGACTTTTATATTGTTAATACCCCATTTCTCCAAAATGCTGCAGTAAGAAGTTATCACATGAAGTATGCATAAAGTATAGGACGTCCTGTATGATAACTGACTATTGTTTTTTTCTACGTATTATTAACGGGGTCTTTATACTGTAGCACTTTATATTATGTTAATGCCCCATTTCTCTAAAATGTAGCAGTAAGAAGGTTTCATATTATGTATCATTTATTATGGGACGTCCTCTACAAAAACTGACCATTTTTTTCTTCTACTTCTTAGAAATGGTCTGTTTAACACTTTGAATTATGTTATTACCCAATTTCTTCAAAATGATGCAGTAAGAAATTTTCACATGAAGTATGCGTATAGTATAGGACGTCCTGTATAAAAACTGACCATTGTTTTCTTCTACTTATTAGAAATTGGCTCTTTATAACATTTTGATATTTATTAATAACCTTTTTTTCCCAAAATGCTGCTGTAAAAAGGTTTCATGTTAAGTACACAAATAGTATGGGATGTCCTGTAATGTTAATACCCCATATCAGACAGCATGGTGGCAGAAGGTCACTGGTTCGAGCCTTGGCTGGGCCAGTTGGCATTTCTGTGTGGAGTTTGCATGTTCTCCCTGTGTTCGCGTGGGTTTCCTCTAGGTGTTCCGTTTTCTCCCACAAGTCCAAAAACATGTGATATAGGTGAATTGGGTAAGCTAAATTGTCTGTAGATTATGTGTTTGAATGAGTGTGTATGGATGTTTCCCAGTGATGGGTTGCAGCTGGAAGGGCATTCGCTACGTAAAACATGTGCTGGATAAGTTGGCGGTTCATTCCGTTGTGGCGAACCCCAGATTAATAATGGCATTAAGCCAAAAAGATACTAAATTAATGAATGAATAATACCCCGTTTCTCCAAAATGCTGCAGTAACAAGGTTTCATATAAAGTATGCATATAGTATAGGTCATCCTAAATGAGAACTGACCATTGTTTTCTTCTATTTATTGGAAATGGGGTCTTTATAACACTTTACATGATATAATACCCTGTTTCTCTAAAAAGCTGCAGTAAGAACGGTTTCATGGGAAGTACATATATGGGATGTCCTGTATAAGAACTGACCATTGTTCTTTCTACTTATTGCAAATGCGGTCTTTATAACACTTTGAATTATATTATAACCAATTTCTCCAAAATGCTGCAGTAAAAAGGTTTCATGTGAAGTACACATATAGTATTGGATGTCACGTCTAAGAACTGACCATTGCCTTTTTTCTACTTATTTGAATTGGGTCTTTGTAACATTTTGAATTATATTAATAACTAATTTCTCCAAAACACTGCAGTAAAATGGTTTCATGTGAAGTACACATATAGTACGGATGTCCTGTTTAAGAACTGACCATAGTTTTTTTTCTCCTAATTGAAAGGGGTCTGTATAGCACTTTATAATATGTTAAGCACAATTTCTCCAAATTGCTGGAGTAGAAGTCTTCATATGAAGTATGCCTATTGTAAGGGTTGTTGATCATTGTTTTTGTCCATCTATTGGAAATGGGTCTTTATAACACTTTGAATAAG
>NW_026613803.1:27500-34991 GCF_903798145.1 Danio aesculapii | reverse complement strand
GGCCATTATCCTCTGACCTCTGGGATCAACAAGGCATTTCGTCACCTTAGAATTATAAGGTTCTATCTGACATTTTTGTCAAAATTGAGTTATTGACATATTCTTATTAAAATCTTATTTACATTATGTGATGTTTTTGTATAAGTTTTTACATTTTAAGACTTTTTATTTAAAAAACAAAACAGTTTTTTCTACAACGTTGAACTCTAGCTTGACTCTATAAGGTTCTTTCTGTGAGCCCATCAGCATTTTGAATGCATGCACAAGGACCAATCAGGATCAGCTTTCCTTCAATAAAATGTCAGAATTCTGTTGTTTGAGCTCATTTTAAAAAAGTATTTTTAACAAGCAGCAAAGTGGCACTGTGGCTCAGTGGTTAGCACTGTCACCTCACAGCAAGAAGGTCGCTGCTTCGAGTCCCGGTTGAGTCAGTTGGCATTTCGGTGTGTAGTTTGCATGTTCTCCTCGTTTCCTCCGAGTGCTCCGACTTCCCCCACAGTCCAAAGACATGCACTATTGGTGAATTGGGTAAACAAAATTAGCCGTAGAGTATGAGTGTGTATGTGAATGCAAGAGTGTTTAGGTGTTTCCAAGTAATGGGTTGCAGTTGGAAGGGCATCCGCTGCATAAAGCATATGCTGAAATAGTTGGCGATTCATTCTGCTGTGGTGACCCCTGAATAAGGGAATATGCTGAAGGAAAATGAATGAATAAACAAGAACCAAAAAAAATTGAGTGTTGAGTGCTAAAACTTTCACAAAAGAATTGTTGAGTCAAACTTGAAATGAATCATTTGAACTTGAATCATTCTTGGATGAACAACACAGCTCTGATTTTGAGCTTAAAATCTCACTCTCTTAAATCTCAAATCCAAATGAGTCAGATTTCAAACACTAATTATCAGTCAATAAAACAATAGCTTAGTACTGGCCAGCATTCATAAGACTTTAAAAGACTTGTTTAATTCAAAGAATATCTCTTGGACAAACTTGAATGATCCAAGAGATCACTTAAAATTACTTTAATAACAAAGTGTTTACTTTTATTATAAAATGTCCACTTAAAAAAGGAGCTTACAAAAAACAAGTCTGTAAAAGCTAGTGATTTTCTAAACTTTATGGAAAAGGAAATGTGCGTATTACTTATTATTGAGAAAAAAAAACAGTAACGGCTAACGTGGATTCTACCTCAGCCAATCACTATTAACGTCATTGGTCAGTGTCCACAGTTGACATTCCCTATCATGCCTTCTCTTAAAAAATAACTTGTTCTTTAGGGTAAATTTTAGATTTTATTTACCATCAGTGTGTTGTTTAGTGTAAAACCGCATACTTCCATACTATATGGCATGCTAAAAACAGTATGTAAGCCTAGTAGTACGTCCGAATTCATAGAATTGAAAAAACAGTATGCGAGAAGTACCCGCATGACCTACTACTTCCGGAAAGATTCTGAAGTGCGCATCGGATGGACGCTATGCTATCCCATGATGCACTGTGAGAAAATTCATGAATAAGAGTGAAGTGACGCAACTGACGTGGGTAGGTAGGTCACGTGACAAAATGGCGGATGTAGTACGTCCAAATTCCATTCATACTACTCACATTCATACTGTATAGAATGTACTGATTTCAGCCGAGTAGTACATTTAAATTTAAATGCAGTATCTATGAGTAGTAGGTGATTTCAGACACAGCTCTGATTTTCGATTTACTAAATGACCAGTTATTTCCTCACGAAAGCCATTTATTCTGTATAGAATAACTCATCTCCTCCATTGACATCCAAACAAACCGCTATCTGATCTCTTTCCTTACATACTTAGCAGTAGCCGTTAGCACCTTTTCGGCTAATGATTTCCTGCTTGTCACCTGTTAGCTCTGGTCAAAACTAGACAGACTACAAAATTAATAAATCCAAAGCTGATGATTAGCCAGATTACTGGCTGATGATTGGCTGAATTCGTAAGCAGATTCAGATCAGATATTCGCATGCTGATTGGCCATTGCTCTGCAGCTGTTGATTGGCTGGGTTGAGGCATGTTGAAAATACTGCAATGACATTTAAAGTCAACCTTCCATTTCTCATCTGTCTTTCTGCAGGAGGTTTAATGAAAGGGTCGAGTCTCGCTGTACAAGTTCAACTAGTAAATCTGCACACACCGTCCTGGAAAACTCCACAGACTGTATAATTCTCTTTTTCATGTCAGGATGAGGTTTTTATACAAGCCAAATGCGGTTTTGAACCCAGATATCTGGATCCAGCGGGGTGCTGACAGCTCCAGACACTGAATTTCCCTAGTCAAGAATAAAAACTGAGGGAGTAAATGTGCTAAAGCTAAAGTTCTAGGCATTTTTCGTAGAATAGCTCAGATTTAGATTAGAAAGTGTGTGAGTCCTCCTTATGTTTGTACAGCGGCACTTCCAAACGCCCTCTGAAATGTATCAACACACTTAAGTCGACTGCAGTAGCGCTCCAGTTTCTCACACACAGACGCTCTCAGTGACACCCAAGGACAAAAACCAATCAGAGACAAAACCTGGCTTATTTCGCCAAATCACGTCTGAAGGACAAAGGCTATTTCCCACCTGCGAAAACGGACACACGTGCACAATCGCAGCCTGAGAAAGAGCTCAATACAGGTCCGTTTAAGGTCTAGTCAACCTGTTCACTTAATCTGAGAGATTCAATTCACTCTCCACCATACAGAAACAACACACACACACCTGTGAGTTATGAATTCCCCATGTAGCATCTTTTAAAAGCTCTATTAAATCTACTTTAGATTCATCACTGTCCGACAAATAAGCCTTTTATATTCATATAGCAGACGTTAGGTTCTCTGTAATGAGCTGAAGGTACATATATTATCTGAATGCTTCAAGATCAGGGCGTTGGAAGGAAAGCATGGCCTAATACCAGTCATTAACATGAAATTAGACAACATGATAAGGCCATTCGATTCACTGAGGGAGAACATTCTCCGGAGGGGGTTGTTTCTAGCAGCCAATAAGGTTTATAAATGAGTGAATAACAGTGAACCTGTTTGGATTCAACCTCTGAAATATTTAATGATTAGCGCTGAACCACGGGCCATTTCTCCTCACAATAGAGTAGTGTCGTTTAATCGATTCCAAGTGCATTACATTTACGAGGAAGGACAAATTATTCTAATGGTTTAATATCTTTGATTATGTGAGTGAATCTGAGAAAACAAGAGAAGAACAAGTCAACAAAGTAAATAAATATAATAATAAAAAATAATAATGTTTGTTTTATGCACTGGCATTAGTTACATCCCTTTATTTGATCATATCTATATATTAATTTAGATTAAAATAATAATAATAAACTTGTCAAGAACAAGAAAATAAATTAATTAAAAATAAAATAAAATAATAATAATAATAAAGTCTGCTTTCTGCACAAATACATTATTTACATATTATTTTGTTTTATAATTTAGATTTGTTCATTTAAATTGTTCAATATAATAAACAATTTATATAGCTAATTATATTGCTAATTATCCCAACAACTCCCGTATGATTTGTTTAGCGATTCCTTTGTTCCCAAACCTCTCCTTTGCGTGAGGCTAATCTGCTGTGATTGTTCCGATGACCCAGTCTGTTGTGATTGGTCAAAACCCCAAGTAATAACAAAGACACACATTCAGTATTAATCCAAAAGTTGAACCTTTTTGAAAATTGACTGCACCACACGTGTGTAGGAACGGCTAATGGTTGCAAAGGCAAAGGGCAGAGGATTGCGAGTTCAGAAACGTATTTAAATTGATAAAGGAAGAAGCTTGCATCACGTTTTGGACACAATATGTGAATAGCCCCATTACGATTTAACCTGAGAGTTAAATCTACAGTACAAGCACTGATCTATAACAGATAAGTGATTACAATCTGAAGCGATTAAAGTACAAAATTTTAAGCGATTGCAAACTACAAAAAAAACGAGGCTACAATTTTAATTACACTTACATCTATGAAGAAACTGGTCCATATGAACTGTTACTGACAAAGTCCCTGTCAAAGTCTGACATAATAACTCCAATACATAATAGTCTCTGCTGCTGCAGCCGACGAATCTCACGCTGAAGTGTAGGTTATCGTTTCAAAAAATCTGAAAAATGACAAGAGCAAACACAGCACTGAGTCGGCTATACTGTGGAGTTGTTGTGAAAATGAACTTGAACCCTTTATTCCCCACAGCTGAATCTCCATCTGTCAGTGATCGTCATCTTTGTGTCAGGATCAGTTCCGTGATACCCCGCACTTCGGTAGTGTCTGAAGGGAAAGGCGCGTTCACGTTTTACCGGGTCCGGTACTACATGTTTGGTTATGTACTGTATCGTCGTCGATGAATTCAGGCAAAAGATCCAAACCCAACACGGTTCATTTATTCGACTATCAACTATTTCATTAAAGAATCAATAGTTTTAAACATGGTGCACTTTCAGATTTAAACTTCAGCTGGATGTTTTCATTCACTTAGAGCTTTGATACACACTGCGTGGAAGGTCATTTTCAAAAACCCATAATGGGATCTCTTTAAGTTTTCAGCTTTGATACTCCCAAAATCATTCCATATAAATCAATCAATCCACAGATTTTTTATAAAATTCTCTGCAGAAATAGCAAAAGATAACTGCAGATTCTGCAAGGCCCTATAGACAAGGCAAAATTGACACTTTATATTATTAAAATATATTCCGATATTCATTGTTACATAAACCAAAGATTCATTAAAACCAACCTAAATGAACAAAATGAAGTTCTGGGGCAGTCTTGGATGAAAACAGGGATGCGTTTAAATCAGGACACCGCTGACACTGAAAGGTAACACAAAGTCCAATTCAACCCAAACCACACCAACATCGATCCAAGAACACTTGGACAAATCTGAGGACAAGTCTGAAGACAGGCCATGACCAGAGCTTTTCTTTCAAACTAAGCGGGCTCAGTGACATCCACACAAAAAGCGCATCAGATCAGATTAAGGATGGGCACCAACAGAGAGCCGACTGTGGCCTGGCTTGTTGAGAGGTTTCGCACTGAATGAGGATGTTGATGGTGCACAAAAGCAGCTTATTGAAATAACCTGTTATCCTAGTTTCCATGCAAACTGACAATTAAGTAAAGCAAGTAAACCACGAATTAATAAATCAGTTTGTCTCCTGTTAGTAACATCAAATAAATTGCATACCTGAGTATTAAACTTCTGTCAGCTGCCATGTTAGGTAAATCGTTAAAAACTGAAAAGTACTGCATGCAAGGTTATTTTAGTAAACAAAAACTAACACCGTGTCTTAATAACATGCGACAAGATTCCAGCGACAAGCAACATGACGCAACATGATAGAAACATTTAAATACTAGCAACTGCACTCTCAACAAAATAATAAAGGCTTTTAATCGAATTAATACATATTAAACATTATAAGCATTGTTAATAGGCTACTGTGTGACTGATTTTAGTTCTGTCACAGTCTGACTTTCATTTTCAAACTGTCTGCTAGTTATATATTTTCAAGATCTGATGTGAACTATCTGCTACTGCTTTCAGTAGAATAGCAATACATGTCATGTAAATAACATTTAAACTCACATTGGAAGCACTTAACACTGAATATAGCACATAATCGGTACCTGAGGTGATCATTGTCATAGTAGTATATGCTGTTGTTTATATGTAACTCTAGTAGAAGATCTAAACACAGATGGTGCGGGGTGGAGGAGGGTCTCCAAAAATGTTAACCAACATTGAGTCATTTAAAATGTTGAGGAGCAAGCTCATTGGCTGCTGAGGCGACAACAACCAATCTCCCAAGCCATTTAGTTAATGACGTAGGAGCAGATTAGGTGAAGTATCAGAATGTGCACGCATAGAGTTTCACGACAGGACTTTGTATTGATCATAATATGGCTTTATTCAGAATAGGCTCAATAATTAGATTTCTGCTGTAATGTCAACCCAGGCTCATTCTGAAAACGTAGTCCCGCAGACGTTTCTGGAGACCGAGAATTATGTGATGCCCTTCCCTTTCGCGCTTGCCGGCTGACTGCTGACCTCCTTGTGGAGGGCTTTCCCACCGCAACCAGTTTGTCCGGTTAGCTCATCGTGTACGTCAGCGGACTAGAGACACAGAGAGGAGCTGACCATGACAACGACGTCCGGGTTCGAGACCGGGAAAGAGCGGTTCCAGAAATCAGGTAAGACAAAAACAGAATCCAAAAAATAAAGTGAACAAGTTCATAACAGGCTGAGAATGTGGTAAAATCCGAAAACGTGTTAAAAATCAGACGAAGGCTTATCTTTTTATGGACGGCTTTTTTTTTTTTGTAAATTATAGGTTGGGTTTAGGGAAGTAAGCGGGCGGGCGGGCGAATCGATAAAACTGCTTGGGTTTAGGGAAGGAGGAGGAGGGTGGGTTGGCCGATTGGCCAGTCACCCAGTAAATCATTCAGCCAGTAGGACGGATGGTCGTTCGACAGCAGCCTCTTGTGGGTTTACGCGAGAACGGCGTGCGAGAGACGTTTGAGATGTGAAAAAGCGCGCACAGCGGCCTCTCACGGATTTGCGAAAACAAAAACTGCACAAATACGTACCACCCAGGACGTATTTCGCGGTCTCCAGAAACGTCCACAGGACTACGTTTTCAGAATGAGCCTGGGTTGGCTAATGTAAACATACTGGATGATCCAATTTTTTCACTCCAGTTTCCACAAGCCTTTACAAATGAAGAGTCTTGAAAATTGTTCGAAATTGCTTTACGAACAAACATTATAAACATGGATCTCTGCGTCTTGGATTTGTTTCCTTATGTTTGTATAATTTCATGTACATTTTGTGTGTGTGTGTGTGTACAGTATGTGTTGGTACCTTATTTAATACCAAACCATACCTTATTCAAGGTATTGTTTGTTATGCCTCATTCACAGCGAATTTGTAGCTGGCTGTCGCTCTGGGTGGCGATCTGCTGCAAACGCAGGTCTGTGTAGGTCTACAGCATGGAGAATACAACCGGCCTCTGTGTGAGCTGAGAGAGGATCATGTGAGCTCTACTGATGCCCCTATTGGCTGTTGCTCAAGAAAGTCGCTCTTCATTTGCATAAAGCTGAAAGATTCTCAAATTTGTCCGGTCGCTCGACATGCCCACCTGGTCGCTGTTGTTCACGTAGACGGAGGTCGCCGGAAGTCGCTTGTTGCTTTGCCACTATGAGTCGCTCGTAGTGTGTATATAAATGAATATAAAGTGTGTATATAAATATGAAGAGTTTAGAAGCAAAAACCTCTAAATGCCGTCTGAAATTTTCTTCTAAAATTAGTATTTTTATTAGTCTCCTGTGTGTATGTTAAGTAATATCACTTTTATAGCAAAGAGTAAGTCCTTCTCCTTCTTTAAAGAAAAATATCTCAACATAAACAAAGAAGGCTGAGAAAAACGTTCATTTTCGATTGGACATTTCAGACGGCACT
>NW_026613803.1:7500-22500 GCF_903798145.1 Danio aesculapii | reverse complement strand
GATTTTACATATTGTCCAAAAAGTGGCTGATTTTGCTATTTTATTTGTGCACAAAATAACAAAAGCAACGACTTTATTCAAGAGTTTTTGGTCTTAGTGAAAGCACTTTATCAGGGTTTCTGCAGGTTGTCAAATTTAAGACTTTAAGACATTTTTTTAGACCATTATGAATGAAATTTCAGACTCACAAAGGGCTTTAATGCTAAGAAATTTTCTAATGGCCCAGTTAAAACATTAAAAAACGTAAAAAAAAGGAAAATAAACAAACCATATTTGTAAATACAGTTAATAAATAAACGTTTGTTAAAGCTTTATTGAGATGTACTGCTGGTGATTGGATTGGTGTTTGCCCGATTGACTACTTTACATGGACATACAAAAAATAAGACCTGTTTAAACGATTTAAGATAATATTTCAGTGAATTTCAGACTTTGGAAAAATGTTTTCAAAACGTTTTTGAAAATTCAGATATTTTAAGACTAATGCTGTGTTTACACCAGTTGCGGCATGCGCAAATAAATCACGCTATTCGCTTGTAAATAGAGGTGTGAACACTTTGAGTTTACTTGCTTTATTCACATGTCAAATTCACTTCATTCGCACATCAAATTCACTTCACAAAAGATGCAGATAGGCGACGCAGTGGCGCAGTAGGTAGTGCAGTCGCCTCACAGCAAGATGGTCGCTGGTTAGAGCCCCGGCTGGGTCAGTTGGCGTTTCTGTGTGGAGTTTGCATGTTCTCCCTGCGTTCGCGTGGTTTTCCTCCGGGTGCTCCGTTTTCAATTCAATTCAATTCACCTTTATTTGTATAGCGCTTATACAATGTAGATTTTGTCAAAGCAGCTTCACATAAAAGGTCACAGTAAATAGGAACAGTGTAGTTCAGTTTGTAGTGTTTAAGTTCAGTTCAGTTTAGCTCAGTTGAGTGTGGTTTAGTAATCACTACTGAGAGTCCAAATACTGAAGAGCAAATCCAACGATGCGCAGCTCTACAGATCCTGAACCATGCAAGCCAGTGGCGACAGCGGAGAGGGAAAAAAAAACTTCACTAAAGGCGGAAGTGAAGAAAAAAAAAACATTGAGAGAAACCAGGCTCAGTTGGGCACGACCATTTTAATTTCTCCGCTGGCCAAACGTCTTGTGCAGAGCTGCAGTCTCAGTGGAGGAGGCTGGAAGCTGGCCTCAGCGAAGACTCGTCTGTCTCTGGAGCGTCACAGGAAACAGTCTCATGTTCTCCACTTTTCCATGACCATCGCAGTAGTTGTTCAGGATTCGGCCAGGTCCAGGATATGGAAACCTTGGGATCATCTCGTCGTTGGTCTTGAGTCGAAGACCCGATGTCTTTCCCCCACAGTCCAAAGACATGCGGTACAGGTGAATTGGGTAGGCTAAATTGTCCGTAGTGTATGTGTGTGTAAATAAGTGTGTATGTGTTTCCCAGTGATGGGTTGCAGCTGGAAGGGCATCACTGCATAAAACAAACGCTGGATAAGTTGGCGGTTCATTCTGCTGTGGCGACCCCAGATTAATAAAGGGACTAAGCTGAAAAGAAAATGAATGAATGAAAAAGATTCGCATCATGGGCAAGGCTTTTGTCTGCCCGGTGACTCTAGCTTTGACGCTAAATGGCTGATTTTATAGAGAGGGTTTGGCGGCGTGTCTGAGTGCACTAGATCCTTTCAGAGGTGCACCCAGCTCTTTGAGTTCATCAACTCGTCCAGAAACTCTACCTGAATCATGGAAGCTTTCAGCGATTTTTCAGACTAAGCCAAACCCAGTTTGATGAGCTGTTGTCCGCTGTCAGCAGGAGAATTTTACCCTCGGGACACAAACAACAGGCGCTTTTCCCGGTTTGAGAACTGTGAGTGGTCCAAATTGGGCCCAGGCGTGGTTCAGGTGGCTGGCTTTTGGAAGAGGTGTGATAGAGCATGGTTCGATTGTGCTTTGGCGCAGTATGCTTGTAGTGTGAGTGCAAAGTGCGCCTGAGCCCAAAACCAAAGACCCAACGTCACTTTTAAGGGCCTGTTTCATATGGATTTATTAATCATTCTTACTTTTCAATGAATGCGAACTGTCATAGTTTATCAAAGTTACAAACCCCCCACCACCTTCAGCAAATCTCCTGATACACACAGCACAAGGACTTTTTTGATAATTTATGAGCGTCAAAAGTGGCTGATCTGTTCGGCAAAATGTTTGACTGCGTGTCACTGCACCCCGAATGACTAAAAATAATATAACTAAGGCAAAGTCCACTGTGCTGAGCGAGAGCGCTTCACCTCCTGTTAAACTGAACAGTCGCGTCATCGATGACGTAAGCGTGCTCCGGCTCGAAAGCAATGTGAGTGCAGGCCGTCGGGGGACGGGGGACAATCGTACTTCTGTACATAGTGTGAGTATGCCCTAAATACCATCACAACTAACCAAGGAAATGCTGCTATTCCTGCAGTTTAATAAGCGCCACCTACAGGTATAGAGTGAAATTGCAGTTTTGCTCAGCCTAGCTACTGTTTTTATTTTGTACAGATTTTAAGAAGCATCTACAAGCACAAAGTCAAATTATAATGTTTTAATAATAATAATAATAATAATAATAATAATAATAATAATAATAATAATAATAATAATAATAATAATAATTCATTTTATTTATAAATGGTACCATTCGGGACACCCAAGGTCGCCTTACAGCAGGCATCCCAAAAACAAATAAAACATTGTCAAACATAATTTCAAATACATGAAAAATTAGAGTTACAAAGAGTTACAAATATAGAGTTTACTATACTTTACTTTTCTACTCTTTTAAATAATATTTTTAGTAGAATTAAAAAAATTAAACCATCTAATGAGGAAAAAAGAGATGTGAAATATGTATCGTAAACAATCAACCTGCTTTTCAAAAATTATCAATTGCAATCACCCAATTAAGACCAGTGAATCACAACTGTTTGCAAACACACATGCAGGTCAATGTTCCACTAATGTGAGAGCTGGCAAACCATAAGACTCAAAGAGAGAGAGAGAATGAGAGAGAGAGGGAGAAACTGTTGGTCTGTTCACTTCTGAGTGATGAATCTTTTATTTATGGAGTCGTGCAACCGTTGACACCTTGCAGGCAAATGAAAAGAAGCCACACTATAAGCAACTGAAACTGTGTGTGTGTGTGAGAGAGGGAGAGAGAGGAAGGAAAAATGAAGAATGAGGAGGCGGACTAGGAAAAATGATCAGGTTTGATATAGTGAGAGACGAGAAAGACAAAGAAAAAGCAAGATATTGGAACTCCCTCTGGAGAAAAAGAAGACATAATATAACTCTCTCTCTCTCTCTCTCTGTATGTGAGTGTGTGTGTTGTGGTCAGGCTCGCGGCCGGCTGCGTTCCAGCCCGAAGCTGCTTTGAGTTCTGTGTTATTACTGATATAAATTTAGAAACATAATTATGAGCTTTATTCAACACACACACACTTAAGCACAGAGACCTGAGACGGCTGGTCCTGTCAATCCACGTTTGTCTTCCTTTTACTAGAGTTAACATGATTTTTACATTCTCTGATTAAATATAATGCTACCGTGTGTCTTTTCTGAATGGTTTAGAAGTTGTTGATTACTGATTACAGTCAGAAGAATACAGCCCATATGCTATAACTTCAGTCAGGGCTTATTACTGTTAACTAACAACATTAAGCCTAACTGCTTGTGTTAGCATTAATAAAAATGTATACAACTTATTAGCATTTAAAAAGGCGAACTTTCTCTGTTTCTTTCAAACGTAAGCAATACAAAACAACCTAAATAAACTTCATTCATTCATTTTCCTTCAGCTTAGTCTCTTATTTATCAGGGGTCGCCACAGTGGAATGAACCGCCAATAATTCCAGCATATATTTTACACAGCGGATGCCCTTACATCCGCAACCTAGTCCTGAGAAACACCCATACACTCTCATTCATACACTTCGGACATCTAGCTTACCCAATTCACCTATAACACATGTCTTTGGACTATGGGGGGGGACCGGAGCACCCGGAGGAAACACACGCCAACACATGGAGAACATGCAAACTCCACACAGAAACGCCAACTGGCCGGGATTCGAACCAGTGACCTTGTTGCTGCGAGGCAACTGTGCTAACAAGTTTTACATTTACATTTATTAATTTAACAGATGCTTTTATCCAAAGAGACCAGCAAATGAGGAATAAAGAAGCACTTTGTATCACCAGAGAGCAGTGATGTATAGATGCCAGGACAAGACTGAGTGTGTTTAAATAAAAGAGAAAAAAAAGACACTGAAACTTCAACTACAACATAAACGCAACACATTTTATTCATTTTCCTTCGGTTTAGTCGCTTATTTATCAGGGGTCGCCACAGCGGAATGAACCGCCAACTATTCCGGCATATGTTTTACGCAGTGGATGCCCTTCCAGCTGCAACCCAGTAGTGGGAAACATTCATACACACTCTTTTACACACATACACTCATTCATTCATTTTCTTTTCGGATTAGTCCCTTTATTAATCTTGGGTCGCCACAGCGGAATGAACCGCCAACTATTCCAGCATATGTTTTACACAGCGGATGTCCTTCCACTGCAACCCAGTACTAGGAAACATCCATACACACTCATCCACACACTCATACACTATGGCCAATTTAGTTTATTCAATTCTCCTATAGAGCATGTCCTTGGACTGTGGGGGAAACCGGAGCACCCGGAGGAAACCCACGCCAACACAGGGAGAACATGCAAACTCCACTCAGAAATGTCAACTGGCACAGATGGAACTCGAACCAGCGACCTTCTTGCTGTGAGGTGACTGTGCGAACCACATTTACATTTATTAATTTAGCCATTTTTTAAATCCATTTTTTTATTTACCCAATTTTTTATCCAAAGTGACTTGCAAATGAGGAAATAAGAAGCACTTTGTATCACCAGAAAGCAGTGATATATAGATGCCATGACAAGACTAAGTTTAAATTAAAGACTAATTTTCTAGAGAGAGAAAGTTCAACTACAACAAATACAACACATTTTTCTAATTTTCCTTCAGTTTAGTCGCTTATTTATCAGGGATCGCCACAGCGGAATGAACCGCCAACTATTCCGGCATATGTTTTACGCAGTGGATGCCCTTCCAGCTGCAACCCAGTAGTGTGAAACACTCATCCACACTCATTCATTCATTTTCTTTTCGGCTTAGTCCCTTTATTAATCTGTGGTCGCCACAGCTGAATGAACCGCCAACTATTCCAGGCTATGTTTTACACAGCGGATGTCCTTCCACTGCAACCCAGTACTAGGAAACATCCATACACACTCATCCACACACTCATACACTATGGCCAATTTAGTTTATTCAATTCTCCTATAGAGCATGTCTTTGGACTGTGGGGGAAACCGGAGCACCCGGAGGAAACCCATGCCAACACAGGGAGAACATACAAACTCCACTCAGAAATGTCAACTGACCCAGATGGAACTCGTACCAGCGACCTTCTTGCTGTGGGGTGACAGTGCTAACCACATTTACATTTATTAATTAAGCAGATGTGTATCACCAGAAAGCTGCGATATACTGTATAGACGCCATGACAAGACTACGTTTAAATTAAAGACTAATTTTCTAGAGAAACTTCAACTACAACATAACCACAACATTTTCCTTCAACTTAGTCCCTTATTTATCAGGGGTCACCGCAGTGGAATGAACCACCAACTATTCCGGCATATGTTTTACGCAGCGGATGCCCTTTCAGCCGCAGAACTGGGCTGAACACCCATACACTCTCACATTTACACACACACACCCTACAGACAATTTAGCTTATTCAATTCGCCTTTAGCACATGTGTTTGGACTGTGGAGAACATGCAAACTCTACACAGAAATGCCAACTGGCCCAGCCGGGACTCAAACCACCGACCTTCTTGCTGTGAGGCAACAGTGCTAACCACTGAGCCACAGTGCTGCCTCATACACACCACATAATGTTGATTTACGTAAAATGATAAATGCTACACTACAGTGTATGAACGTTTCATGCTTTAAAATAATGTTTATAATTTATAAAATACAGACTATCACACATAAATCATGCAGCTTTGTGTTTATGAATATTTGATGCATTATGACAGTATTTTGATATACTGTATACTGTATATGACATTAATTTCCATATTCCACAGAAGGTATATTTACATTATTCAACATCTAGTATTGATAGCTCTAAATTATTCATTCTTAATGGGAAGGCCGTTGAGCCTGTCTCATCCTTCAAGTTCCTGGGGACCCACATCTCTAAGGACCTTTCCTGGACCACCAACACCTCCAGCCTGGTCAAGAAGGCTCACCAGCGCCTATTCTTCTTGAGGCAACTTAAGAAGAACCAGCTTTCATCAGCCGTCTTGGTGAATTTCTACCGCTGCACAATAGAAAGCATCCTGACCAACTGCGTCACAGTCTGGTATGGAAGCTGCTCTGTTGCTGAGCGTAAGGCACTGCAGCGGGTGGTGAAAACTGCCCAACGCATCACAGGGACTACACTGCCAGCCATAGAGGACATCCAGAAGAAACACTGTCTGCGCCGAGCACGCAGTATTCTTAAGGACACCTCTCACCCTGCTCACAGACTGTTCTCTCTCCTGCCTTCCGGCAGCCGCTTCAGGCTCCCCCGGACAAAAACCAGCAGACTGAGGAACAGCTTTTTCCCCAGAGCTGTCTCCCTTCTGAACTCTGCCCCTCACTGACTCTTTTGCCCCCCCAATACACCCCCCACACTCCTCTAACTTATACTCCTCACAATCACTGCACTATTTAACATTTGCACATTTAAAGTTTGCACATATTCATTGCACTGATTCATTTACTTGAACTGGACATACCCACTGCACATGGACATTTGTAATTATGTTTATCTGTAAGCACACTTCTGCTATTAATAGCATCCTGTACATATATTCATTTATTGTAAATCTGTTCATAGCTAATACAACCTGTATATAATGTTCATAGTACATCCATCTGTAAATATTACCATAGTTTTTCTATAACTGCACTTTATAACTTATACCTGTATCCTGCACTTGCTGCTATTGCACTGCTGGTTAGACCTAAACTGCATTTCGTTGCCTTGTACTTGTACATGTGTAATGACAATAAAGTTGAATCTAATCTAATCTAATCTAATCTAATATTAGATTCTGAACATATACACATTAAGGGGGGAGCTTTAAATAATTCAAATAAAGTTTTAAACTTCTATATATTAAATAACATGACTAAGCATTTGGGAATGTATATTCATTCATTCATTTTCTGTTTAGTCCCTTTATTAATCTGGGATCGCCACAGCGGAATGAACCGCCAACTTATCCAGCACATGTTTTACGCAGCGGATGCCCTTCCAGTTGCAACCCATCTCTGGGAAAGGAAACGTATATGTATAGTATTATTTATATAATATACTAGCAAGAAGGTCGCTGGTTCAAGCCCTGGCTGGGTCAGTTGTCATATCTGTGTGGAGTTTGCATGTTCTCCCCATGTTGGCGTGGGTTTCCTTCAGGACTTCACTGTGTCATAAGCATATGATTCACTAAAAAGAACCAAGGCTGCGACTGAAATCGCATACTACTCAGTATGTACTGCATTTGAATTGAAATGTACTACTCAGCTGTTGGAAAAGTACGTTCTCTACAGTATGAATGTGAGCAGTACGAATGGAAGATCCGCCATTTTGTCATCATAACATGACCTACCTGCGTCAGCTGCGTCGCTTCACTCCCATTCATGAAATCTCTCATGGTGCATTATGGGATAGTGTAGCGTGCAATGGATGCGCAAATCAGAATCTCGCCGGAAGTAGTAGGTCATCCGGGTACTTCTCACATACTGTTTTTCGAACATATTACTCGGCTCGCATACTGGTTTTAGCGTACTATATAATATGGAAGTATGCAAAGCTGTAATGTATTCATTCAGTAATCGAACTTTAGTGTTTGCTCTGTTGGTTGTTCATTTATTATTTTTGTAATCAATAATTTGTACACACACACACACACACACACACACACACACACACACACACACACACACACACACACACACACACACACACACACAGACACAAACAATGTTCTGCTCTACCATTCTTGAAATGTCAAAGAGACGTCCTCGTGTGTGTGTGTGTGTGTGTGTGTGCGTGTGTGTGCGTGTGTGTGTGTGTGTCTTATGTAGTGTGATGAGAGAATGTCGAATGTCACATGAACACAGAAAACCAATCCAATCTACAAAAGTGCGCACACACACCTGACAGGTCAAGTGCTCTCTAACCTAATTAGCAATAAATCTTTAGTGGCGACAGTCTGAAATGGCAGAGGCATCTTAAATCACGACACACACTTATCTCAGTCTTCCTGACACTCAAACACAACACACACACACACACACACACACACACACACACATACACAGCGATGTTATTGCCAACGGCTCAAAATCCCCTGCCCAGAAAATATGAGGCTCACAGCACAATAATAATGATTATTAAACATTTAATGACGCCTCATAACTCCCCCCCCCCACTCTCTCTCTCTCTTTACTGTCTGTTTCTTATTTGATTTCCCTCCTCACTCCTCACACATGCAATAACAATATACATACTAGAATAACAGCTATACATAATTTGAGATTTTACATTAACATATACTAAAACCACTTTATTTATTATAAATAACAGCATTTATTTAATATACAGTTATATATACAGAGAGAGAGAGAGAGAGAGAGAGAGAGAGAGAGAGAGAGAGAGAGAGAGAGAAATTATTGTAAATGAATCATTGTAAATATACTGATTATTAATATCTATTATTACGGTTTATCCTAAAATGTTGATTGTTAAATGTACCGTTTATTCTGATTTATTATTATTATTATTTATATATATATATATATATATATATAAATGTTATTGATTATTGAATTAAATTGAATTGATATGAATTTAAATTTAATTGAGAAACAGAGAGAAAGTAAATACATAACAACTACTATGATAAAATGCAGTTAAAATGAAAATATAGATGTACTGTCGACAGGCGAGCACAATACATACAGTAAACATGTACAACTAAGAGTGAAATTTGGGGGTAAACTGTGCTTAATTTGAGCTGGATCTTGCTGAATCCTGTTCTGGGAAATGTTAGATATTCGTGTTTTGCAATTTATTTTAAATGATCCGGCATTAACTTGTGGTTAGTGATTATCTGCGAGTGTGTGTGTGTGTGTGTGTGTGTGTGTGTGTGCGTGTGTGTGAGTGTGAGAGAGATAGAGAGAGAGAATGTGAATAAGTTCAAGCTAAGGCTGAGTGTGGATTGTGTGCGCGCACACACAACAGTCACCATGTGAAAGTTAAAGCAAAAGTCACGCTAACTATCGGCCCTTAACAATATTTTCAACCAATCATCTTTCTTCCCTTTACAATCACTCTCATTGATTGTAAAATAAATAATGACATAGTGGTCTGTCTAAATAATATTTCTTTTTTCAAAATGGCAAAACGGCAGTCAGGCATATTTTCATTTTTTTTTTCACGAGTCACAATCTGATAATGAGCCTGATCAAGAGATCTCAAGAGGATGGAACTGCACCTCTGGATCAGGATGGCGGGAGACAGAAGCCAAGCAAGTCAGATCAGCCAGAAAACATGACGGAAGAGCTAACTATGGACTCTTCTAAGTAATTTCATTATCTTTGTTTCACGTGGAAGTGAACTGAATGTCAGCGGTGTAGGTAAACTGAATAGTGATATTTGATAAGATTGATGATTTTAGCTACATGTTTATCCACGATTGACCATAATGTTATATGGCACAAAATGATTCAGAAATGTGATGCTCTTTTTTTGTGAAATCACCATTTAATGACGTCATGGTCCAGGAAAACTAAAATTGCATGGTAGCCCTGCTGAAAAATCCAGCTTAATCCAGCCTAGGCTGGTTGGCTGGTTTTAGCTGGTTGACCAGCCTGGTTTTAGAGGGGTTTTGGCCATTTCCAGGCTGGTTTCCAGCTATTTCCAGCCTGGTCTTAGCTGGTCAGGCTGGAAAATGACCAGCTAAATCCAGCTAAAACCAGCCTGACCAGCCTGGTTTAAGGTGGGACTAGCTGGTTTTGGCTGGGCTCCCAGCCTGCCTAGGCTGGTCAAGCTGGTCATCTCCCAGCCTGACCAGCTAAGACCTGGTTAGAAACCAGCCTGGAAATAGCCAAAACCCCTCTAAAACCAGGCTGGTCGACCAGCTAAAACCAGCCAACCAGCCTAGGCTGGTTTAAGGTGGATTTTTCAGTAGGGAGACATCGGTCATGGTAACTTTAATTTCCTGGTTTTGTTTCGGGAATTATTCATTTACAAATTAAGCGCTGTGGTGAAACCATACCAACCTCAGTCAAATCATACAACATCTACATGCTGAACATATGTTAGACCACTAGCACATACAGTACAACACACACACACACCAGTGACCCAGACTCCAGTGACCAGTCATGTTAAGCATCTGGCTGTCAATAGCAACTGCATCTCAATGACCCCAAGACCATTCAAATGCTAATGCGCGCACACACACACACGCACACGCACACACATACGCACGCACAATCCCTTTTGCTTTTTAGCCAAAACACTACAACTCTTCGTCCATCTTTAGTTATACTCACTATAAAACACACATACACACACATCTACATAAATACCGCTCAAAACCCACATTCAGCCCTACAGAGGCTCTTCAGTCAGATTGCCTTCGCTCTCCAACCCAAAAACACAGTCACAGATCTGCGCTGATAAACTGTTTTGTGACTCGGGAGAGATAAAGATGAACCGATAGCGGGAGAAAAAGCACCAGCCTGAACGCTAATTCACTCCTCTGCAGCTCGCAAACCACACAGTCCCCATACAGATGATGCTAATGCTACATAGCTAAGTAAATGTGTCTGACATTACACCACAGCCTGTCATTTTCACTCAGAATCAACCAGATATGTGTTGTACACAAGTTTGGATGCACATTTGCGAGAGATAAAAGCTAGCAGAACTAGTTTTAGCATCACCTTTGCCTCAGCTACGTTTACAGACTTCTAACAGCATGCTTTAGTGAACAAATAAAAATGGTTAGCCTGTAAACGAGTAAACAGTGCATCTGAATAAACACAGGTGACAAAAGCACGCTGTTAGCACTGACCTATGCTGTCAAATGCTAAAAGAGGAGCATAACCTTGTATTCAAAAGTAGTTTTAAACACGTTTTAGCTAATAACAGCGGGTATTTACAATCTAAAAGCATTTATGTATGATTATAAAAGTTTGTGTTTGGTCATTATGGATCTCTGAAGTACGTTTTAGCCTGGCCAAATCATAAACTTGCTCACCGAGGCTGGGTTTAACTGAAACAGTAAAAGTAAAAAAACATAAAATTGTGAAATATTATTTACAATTTAAAAATAATTGTTTAATTCTAACATGTTTTAAAGTGTAATTTATTCCTGTGATGTAAATTTTAATTTATTACTCCTCATTTGGGATCATTACTTCACATGATCTTTGAGAAATCATTCTGATTGGCTTTAAAGTTGCTGTATGTAGATTTTTTATATGTTTGCAGACATTTAAGAAACATCCTAAGTGAACATACTTATTTGTGTTACGTGCCGGAATGGCTGTCTTTGTTTTGTTTTTTTAACCCGCCCACTGTCAGTTTAGCCAATTATAGTGCAGCACCCTGGGTTGCCTTGGTGTATTTGAGTCAATCAGTAAGGAAGGCTCTCAAAGCATGTGTCCATGACCGAAATGCGACCTCTGGTGGACAGTAGCAGGCTCCAAAATGAGACGCAGATTCAGAGTTTCACATGAGGTGCTTATTTATCAGCAAATAATATAAATATAAGAACATAAATATTAGGTGAGCAGGTTACATTGTAACCCTGTGTCCTAACAACACATTACATGGCGAGATTTGCAGTGATAAGCAATTTGGCTGTTTGCACCAGACGAAACTCGACAGAAATTTAAATACAGCCATTCAGAAGCACAGAATAGTGCACTCACTGCACCCCAATGAAATGGTATGATTTCTAACCTAATTAATACAAATTAAACCTCTTTAATTTTGTTAAATTTAGATGTCGGATCACTGATATGTGTTGGTGTGCACTGAATCACAGTTCTAATGCTCAATTTCAATTTTATTTTCAAGACCTTAGGTGAACTATCTGCTGCTGCTTTCAGTAGAATGGCGATAAATGTCATGTAAAATGGCCTTCAAACTCACAATATTAGCATTTAACGATGAATACAGCACATGAGGTGTACCTGAGGTGATCATTGTCAGTTTTCTGTTGTTCAGATGCATTAAAAAAAGCCACTTCTAAAAAATTAATTTCAGGCGTTGGTAAGGACAAAAACTCCTTTTAATATGGAAAATATTACTTCTATCGCGTGCTGTTGCTTTTTGTTAGAACACAGTTTAAATCAGCCTTTAGGCTCGTTAGTCAGGCTCGTTCCTGTTGGTGTTGTCAATCTGGCAACCTGCGCTTGTGCGTTTTGAACAACCCAGGCTCATTCTGAAAACGTAGTAACGTGGATGCTTCTGGAGACTGCGAAGTATGTAGCCAGATGTACGTATGGCTGCATTTCGCTTTTTAAGCGAACGCTACGGGGCGGTGTGACGCCGTTCCTTTTCGCGCTTACCGGCTGACTACTTAGGTCCGTGTGTAGGGCTTTCCAGCCGCAACCAGTTTGTTCAGTTAGCTCGTGCGTCGGCGGACTTGAGATGCAGAGAGGAGCTGATCACGATGACGACGACCGGGTTCGAGTCCGAGAAAGAGCGGTTCCAGAAATCAGGTGAAAAAACAGAATCCAAAAAAATTAAGTGAACAAGTTCATAACAGGGTGAGAATGTGGTAAAAAAATCAGACAAGGGCTTTTCTTTTTCTGGACGGCTTTTGTAAATTGTTGGTTGGGTTTAGGGAAGTAAGCGGGCGGGAGAGTCAATCGGTAAAACTGGTTGGGTTTAGGGAAGGAGGAGGGTGGGTCTGTCGATTGGCCGGTCGCCTAGTCAATCATTCAGTCAGACAGACAGATGGTCGTTCGACAGCGGCCTCTGGTGGGTTTACGCAAGAATGGCGCGGGCGCTAACAGCACTCAGCAAGAGACGTTTGAGATGCAAAAAAGTGCACAC
This sequence comes from Danio aesculapii, assembly GCF_903798145.1. Classification (NCBI taxonomy): domain Eukaryota; kingdom Metazoa; phylum Chordata; class Actinopteri; order Cypriniformes; family Danionidae; genus Danio; species Danio aesculapii. The sequence goes on along the minus strand of NW_026613803.1, from coordinate 9,265 downwards.
AGCGGCCTAGAAACATCCAGAAATGTCCACGGGACTACGTTTTCAGAATGAGCCTGGATTGGTTTTGAACCACCCGTGCCATACCTAGTTCAGCCACTTGGTGTAATACTTACATACTGCACCTTTAAGTAAAAAAGTAAAGATTTAAAATGTCACAAATAATAATAATAATAATAATTAAATTCAATAAAAGGCCCAGAACAGCAAAAACACTGATAATAAGAACCATTATTAATACTTGATTCCTACAGTATATTAATGCCATTTATTATTAGTGCCATTATTAAATTATTTTAGCTTCACAGGAATAAAATAAATAAATAAATAAATAATGATAATATATCTGGATTTAAGATTAATAGTTGTGTGTTTGAATAATCTTTAGCGTTTGCTTATTTTATAAACAACAGACTAAAAAAAAAAAAATATTCCTAATTAAATCTAAAATATTTTTAATTACAATGTTTATTTTTTGCATAAAATAAAAAAACATGTATTTTTTGGGATCTTTATATTCATCTATAGACAATACCACTGTTTCAACTTACTGCTTTAATATTTGGTAGAATATACTTTCACATCAATTGTAACAACTAAAAATATTTTGTTAATGTGACAAATTATCATATTATTATTATTTTATAATACTGTATTATTTCTGAACAAAAAATATTAATGAGTAATTTTTTATTTGAAATTTGGTGAAAAAATAAATATTGACATTTTAAGCAAAACCATACATAAAAACCATCCAGAAATTATTATTTTTTTAAATTTATTCAATTTGTTTCCATAGCTTTTTCCATCTAATTTAGAAAATAAGCCTGTAGGATCTAATGAGGATAACAAATACTACAAGAGCAGATTTCCAAAGTAGTCCAAGCAAACAATGACAAACGTACACTAAAATATGAGGTGAAACTAAGGGTAACAGCCTCGCATTAGTCTCCTGGGAAGTCTTCTGTAGCTGGATTTATGTAACTACCCTTATGGTTGAGGTATAATGCGGCACAAACATGTCCGAATGCTTTTTTTTCATAAAACAAGCTCATCTGTTAGTCTTTCTCACCCCTCAAGGCGGCCGGAAGAAATTCGCTGCCCTCTTGCTCAGTTCGGCTCATTAAAAATGGATCAATTGATTCCCAAGGCTGTGAAGTCGGCCAATCACACGCGACGCCCGCTGGGGGTGGAGCACATCGGAAGGTATCTGAGGAGACAGAGATTTTAATATTAGTGCATATACTGTATATAAACATATATAATAATGCAGAAGCCTGTAATAACATATATAAGTGCACACTATAAAATGCCAATATCACTCTGCAGGAACTCTGAGATTGTGATGTAATCGTGGTTTCCATGGTAATTCCGCCTATAGGGATTCTTGCATATTTAATTACAAAAAAAAGCTTTGGGGTGGTTCTTTTTGGTTTTAGCTGATTTGCATTTTTTGTGAATAATGCATGATGGGAAATCAATGCTCTCCCTTTGATGCCAAGGAGGAAAACAGAACACACACACACACATACAGGTTCATATCAGTGGATTGATCACACTGCATTATGCTCTTGGGATGCTGGTTTGTTTGGACAGAGAGCAGCTGCTTCCCAAACCGCACTTCACCTGCATGGGGAAGCACATATGCGAGTTATCAGCAGCAAACATGGACTTTTTATGCATTACTTTGTTGTCTGCAAAGCCGCTTTCAAAGCAGCTAAGCGGGGCCAGCTATTGGAATGCTAGCAACAGCTAACGAACCAAAGGA
>NW_026613803.1:0-2500 GCF_903798145.1 Danio aesculapii | reverse complement strand
GTCATGTATCCATCCGCACAGTCTCCACATCCCTCGCGGGTGCGTTTATTAATAATTTGGCTAATTTGATGATTTATTTTCAGCCCCGTTTAACACATTTTAACAGATTTAAAAGGACTCCAGAGAATTACGCAGATTTTCCCTCCAGAATGTGTGTGGAAGTGAAGCCTCCTTCTGGGCCATAACCCAAAGCTAATTGCTAATTTCTTAGCGGACCAGTGACCTTTACAAAACCTGACCAATCCTAAACATAATAACGTTTATGTGAGATGAAGAGGCGCATGTACATATAATCCACAGTGAATGAAGTCTGTTTGTGCACATTTTAAGTGAATGCTAAGAGAAGAAGCACTATCAAGGTGTCTCTAGATTGAGGGCAGAGGCTAGTGCAATGTTTGTTTGTGTGTGTGTGTGCGTGTGTGTGTATTGCTATCAATAAGACCCCTGCACTGTGTCACAAGCATAACAAGACCAGAATGCCCTTGGGGGGAGGCCACACAGCGGGATCATGGGTAATGCAGCCTCACTTTATGGCATCTGCTATCATACTAAAACACACACTGACACTGAAAACATGCATCTCTCACAGCATATATGCCACAAAATATCCATCCATCCATCCTCAATATATCTATATCCATCTACCATCCATCCAACTATAGTATCTACTTATCCACCCATCCATCCATATACAGTATCCTTCCATCCATCCATCTACCATCCAATCGTCAATCTATATATCTATCAATCCATCCATCTGTCAATCTATCTTTATCCACCTATCCATCCATCCATCCATCCATATTTTCTTCAATCTATTTATATCCATCCATCCATCTATCCATCCTCAATATATCTATATCCATCAACCCATCCATCAAATTATAGTATCTACTCATCCACCCATCCATCTACAGTATCCATCCATCCATCCATTCATTCATCAATCTATCAACCTACAGTATCCACCTATGCATCCATCTATTCATCCACCTACAATGTCCATCCATGCATCAATCCCTCAATCTACCTACAGTATCCATTCATCCATCCATCCATCCATCCATCCATCCACAGCATCTATTCATCCATCTATAGTATCCATTCATCCATCCACCTACAGTATTCATGCACCCATCCATTCATCAAATACTGCAGCATGTATGTGTTTTGAGTCTTTAGGCACATGTTTAAAATCAAGAAGTATTAAAAATATGAATATATCTATTTAAAAAAATATATATAGATACAGCCTCATTATAAACATGTCAAAATCTAAATGGACTGATATCAATCTGTAAGTCCATTCAACAGGACACATACTGTATATATATATATATATATATATATATATATATATATATATATATATATATATATATATATATATATATATATATATATATATATATATATATATATATATATATATATATATATATATGTAAATATGTAAATATGTAAATATATATATATATATATATATATATATATATATATATATATGTAAATATGTAAATATGTAAATATATATATATATATATATATATATATATATATATATATATATATATATATATATATATATATATATATATATATATACAGTATGTGTCCTGTTGAATGGACTTACAGATTGATATCAGTCCATTTAGATTTTGACATGTTTATAATGAGGCTGTATCTATATATATTTTTTTAAATAGATATATTCATATTTTTAATACTTCTTGATTTTATATATATATATAAATAAAAAATATATATAAATAAAAGATCTGTTTGTGTGTGTGCGCGCACTTGGAGTAAAGGTGTATGGAGGTCTGCTTCAGCTTTATGTGTTTTGTGTGCGTGCGTGCGTGCGTGCGTGCGTGCGTGCGTGCGTGCGTATGTATGTATATGTGTATATATATATATATATATATATATATATATATATATATATATATATATATATATATATATATATATATATATATATTTTTTTTTTTTTTTTATATATATATATATATATATATATATATATATATTTTTTTTTTATATATATGTGTGTGTATAAACACATAAAGCTGAAGCAGACCTCCATACACCTTCACTCCAAGTGCGCACACACACACAAACAGATCATACACATACAAACCTCAATCCTATAAAACAAGCATGACATTTCATGGCCCAACCATAACCAATCCGGCGTGTGAAAGACTGGCTGGGTCACTGTCCTGCTGACCCGCTCATGTAAACAGCTTTCACTCTGCCAGCGGGTCATCTATCTGAACCGGTGAGCTCCTTCATTTAAGCAGAACGCTGTTATTAACATGTGATGACAGATGCTGCATTCACATTATTTGTCAGGAAACGACACCGCTTTGAAAGGGAATTTCGCTACTGGAGCTTTTTCATTCATCCGGTAAACACACATACACTAATGCTTGACACTTCTACAAACAAAATGAAAAAAACACATCCATCCACCTATCCATCTATGCATCTATATCCG
>NW_026613802.1:0-34986 GCF_903798145.1 Danio aesculapii | reverse complement strand
ACTACTTACTCTACAAACAAGTGTTTGCATGACAATACAGACAAAGTAGAATAATATAATAAGAAAATATCAGTTTGCAACACCAAGCAGCAAAACGAGCTGTTTTTAACGTTTAAAAAAGAATGGAAGTGAATGAAACCGGAAGTTTCGAGCCAAAATGATTCCAATGGCTGCTCCCGCTCGTACGCGGAGAATAAGGTGAATAAATGGTTCTGCGTGTGCGTCAGGTAAGGACCAACTGCTTGTCAATGGAATCTTGTCTCGCATGTAGTTAAGACAGACAAGCTAGAATTTACACTAGTGAAAGCAGTTGAGCTTTTATTATGCACAGTCCAGCACTTCCGGTAGTTGTGATCCCATGGAGATAAAGCAGTTCTGTTTTATCAGACTAAATCGTATGTTTTTTTTTACAGTCTATGGACTAAATACATTTTAGACTTTTGTTTTAATGCTGCTCAGTGTAGTTTAATAAAACACAACATATTAAAGCCTGTCTCACTGCTGTTTCCCTGTTTTCTGTTAAATCGCGGGTTTTACCTCATTAGCATAAACGCAACACACACTCAGCCTCACTAGTTAAAACGTCTTATTTCTTTAGATTTGAACATTCCTCCAAACATTTCTGATAATGTAAGTACATAAGTAAGCTAATTAAATTACACTGTTCGAGTGGTTTTTGGATATTTGTTGGAAAAATCTTACATATTGTGCCTTTGAAATAAATTGTGTTTTCTTCTGGACCTCTCGTACCGTAGAGCTGGTATGATGTGGAGAAAGACATGGCGCGGGCTCAGTTAAAGCAGGCAGGTCAGAGAGACTTTCACGAGCGTCTTGGCTAAACAAAAGTCCATCCATAAACGTATCTCCATCTGGATTCTGCCTTTCAGCCTACAGATTGAACACAACGTTATTCAACTGTCTGCCAGCAGAGGACTCCATAGACCCAACATTGACTTTACAGTACCTGTATGTGAGATTATGATTGCTGATGGCTCATCATTCTACACCAGGTATTCTTAACATTTACAGCTGAAGTCAAAATTATTTGCACTACTGTGAAATTCTTTAAAAAATTATATCTCAAGTGCTGTTTAACAGAGATTTTTTCAACACATTTTAACCAGACCCGTATTATGTTCCAAGTTTCTAAAAACTATAAATGGCTGCTATTAATGAAACCAAATTATAATAATAATGTAAATTCAACCCTTACAGTATATATATATATATATATATATATATATATATATATATATATATATATATATATATATATATTCATTTTCTTTTCAGTTTAGTCCCTTTATTAATCAGGGGTCGCCACAGCAGAATGAACCACCAACTTATCCAGCACATGTTTTACACAGCAGATGCCCTTCCAGTTGCAACCCATATGGGAAACATCCATACACACACACACTCATACACTACAGGCAATTTAGCCTACCAAATTCACCTGTACCACATGTCTGGACTGTGGTGGAAACCAGAGCACCCAGAGGAAACCCACACAAATGCAGGGAGAACATGCAAACTGCACACAGAAACGCCAACTGACAAAGCTGAGGCTCGAACCAGCGACCTTATATATATATATATATGGAGGCGAAGCAGTGGCGCAGTAGGTAGTGCTGTCGCCTCACAGCAAGAAGGTCGCTGGTATATATATATATATATATGGACATCAGGTCAGAACAGTTGTACTTCCCGAACATTATACCAACATAATAAAAACATACATGATTTTTGGTATCTTTAAATATATTTTCAAAATTACAAACTTTAACATTGTAACATTTTTACTTTAATTTTGAGGTTTTTGTTGAATAGGTTGCATCTTGTTTATAACAATTTTAGTCTTCATCTTCCTCATCACTCCACATAATGTCCACATCTGAGATTTCCATCTGCTATATGCTCAAGAACTTCAAGATTCGTATATTCTGCATATGAAATTGTTGCAGCAATAAGTACATCAATATAGTTTTTTTTATATAAAAACTTCAATCAGCATTACTGGAGATTTAACTTTAGTAACAGATTTTGAACCCATTGTCCAATCCCAATGGACATACATATTTGAAAAAAATCCTGATCTAAAAGCTTGCAGCGTTACAAAAGATATTAAACTTTAATTAGTAAGTGCAATCCCTCTTTTTTACATACAATCTATGAAATATTGGCAAACATATCAATAAATCTGAACAAAAACATTGTAAATGTGGCTTGCGTCTGTGACTGGAGTGAAGTGATGCCATGCTGCTTTTCAGTATAGCAGATTTTTTCAAATTACAAAATGTCGAACTTTACCGCCATTTGATTGGATGACAATCATCCACTCTCATGGACTGCAGGCTTTAAAGGGCACCTATGGTAAAAAATCTACTTTTCAAGCTGTTTGGACAGACATGTGTGTAGGTATAGTGTATAGACCTTCATATTGGGGTGATATAAGCACACCCAGTGCTTTTTTTTCAATTTAACAACATAAAAAACGGTGGACCAATTGGAGCGGTTTTCAGATCGACCGCAACTTGACCTAGGAGTGCGGTCCCCCCGCCCACCAATATTGATTGACAGGAGCGTCATCATATCCTCAGTTTGTTGATTCACGTCCGCCATTTTCAGCGTGAGTCGAAGCGATATCACTGAAGGAACACAAGATCAATATTCTCCACATTATCGCTCTAATCGGAATTATTGGTTGTATCTTTAGGTAGGTTTGCAAACGTGTACTTCCTATATATAGTCTACCTTATACTTCAGCCGTTTGCATTTCTCGCGATCACAGAAGCTCCCTGTGATCTTAAGTAGGTGCTGCTACACCTGACGCTGCGCCATGCGTTTTAGAATTCTAAACATAGGTTTCTATCAGGGGACACACAACGGCGCGACGATTCGGGACACTTCATGTTTCTGCCGCGCCACAGAGAGTGTCTGGTGTGCCATGTCGCGGCTTCGAGCGACGCATCCCGTGCCTCAGTCAAAGTTAATTCAGTGTGCGTGGTTATTAGTCTCGGTGTACAAGCTCGGTACTTGAAACTAGCACACATTTGGCTGTAAAACTATACAAAGACACAAATGATTTTGTACTCTCTGCTTGGTCTGTGTCCGAATCATATATGTATGACTGTTTGCTGATCCTCTCACTCCTGCTCCTTCTCTCAGTCTTCCTGTCTGTTGCAAACACAGAGCGGGTGAGCTCATGGCTCCGCCTCCTTGTTACGTTGGGCAGGAAGCCGAAACTAATTTACATGTGAAGCAACACACCCCTAAATCAGCGAACTGTGGACACGCCCCCAACATGACACTTTTTAACACATTATAATAAAACAATCTGAACTGTGTTAAACTGAACCTAAACTGGCACACTCAGAAGAACCATAATATTAATATTAAATCAGAAAAAAGAGGTAAACTATGTTCCCTTTAAATTAGATGGAATGCTCAGGAACCACAAAAAGCATGGGCTGACACGCTGTGAAGGGGTTAAATATTATAGTTGTAATAATTGCTATTTTCTAATAATTTGTTTATTTAGTCTTTTCCATGATGATATTTTACTGGTTATGTGGCTAGTATTAAGCATAAGTGCAATTTAAAGACCGGGCTAATTAGGTTAACTGGACAAGTTAGATTGATTAGGCAAGTCGTTGGACTAGTGGGTAATGATATTCAGCTTTAAATTTGTTTAAAAAAATTAAAAACTGCTTTTATTTCAGCCAAACTAAAAGAAATACCACTTTCTCCATAAGAGGATTATTATAGGAAATACTCTGAAAATGCCTCTGTTAAACAGCACTTACAGGATAAACATTTTACAGATTTTACAAAATTCAAAGTCAGTTCAAAATTCTTTCAGCGATATGTTTTGGGATGTCATGATAATACAGTATGATGACCAAATGAAAAACTGTACAAAGACTGTAACTGATGTTTCCAAAATAGATTTATTTACACTTGAATAGAGTGTTACTTTTAAAAACTCAATTTTTATTACCAGAATCTCTCAAGGAAAAGTTCATCCACCAGTTAGTATTTCATACATCTTGTACTCATAATATAATCTTTTATTTATTGGGGATAAATTCAAAAATCTATTCTTCATCTTTTTAGAATACTTTATAGCAAGTTAGTAAAACATGCAAAAATATTTTACATATACAACATCAAAAAGGAAAAAAAAAGTCAAGTACTTAAAAAAAATGCAACAGTACAATTAATAATAATGATAATAATAATAATAAAGCAAGCAAAGAAATACATGGCAGGCAACAAGTAATCAAAATGTCTTTTTTTGGCACAGGAAATCTGAAATCTGAAAAATGTAACTGCCATACATTAAATGAGCCTAAATATATTCAGTCAATGATGCAGTCTGCTTACATTTTTATTATGTAATAGTTTAATATCTTAAAGAATTGCAGTAAAAGGCTGTGCATACTGTATTCATGTGTAGCTTAAAAAAATAAAACTGCATCTCTGAGATTTTTGATAAAACTGAACATGTAATGTATCCAAAATGGTGCTTTGCTATTTTATAATAAACTCCAAAGTCCAGCTCCCAGCTGATGTACTGGCAGTTCCTGATATGATATGAAATCCAAGGAAAGACTTCATGCAAATGGCAGATGCAATGGGAGAAGGAAACCCTCAGTGAGGATCTAAAACAACATTAAAAATATAATATGAAGCAACAAAATGACAAAAAAGAGGCAACAAAACAGTGAATGAAGGGAAATGAGGTATCAAACTCAGGGGTTATAAAAATGCAGAAACAAACAATCATAGAAAGGTGGTAAATGTGAATGTTTAATAATCTACCTGAATCTCTGAGGATGTGGGCTGCTGATGAACATCATTTATCTCGTGATCCAAGACCAAATGTGTGGCTTCATCAAATCTAGTATCAGGTGATCTCTGTTGAAGGAAAAACGTGACAAACACAAACTATAAATCCCACAAGCTAAACTATTATATGGCTTAAATGTCTATATTTTTATTATAGTAATTTTTTATTGCCAATGCATTAATACCTTGTAATAAAAATTTCAAAAATTTAATCTTTCTTAATTGTCTAGGACCAAATCATCTATAGTGCCCAGCATAAATGAGTACATCCTTTACAGATCTCTCTTTTAAGTTAATATTTTCTATAGGATGAAATACAATAAGATACGTGCATATACATTACATAGGTCAAACGCCAAAACTCTAATCAATCTTACAAAATAACTAAATGTAAAATATAGTACACCCCAATGAATATGCTGGGCAAATAAATAACAAATAATAATAAACAAATAACAAAAAATAATAAACAAATAAAATAAAATTTTATTAAACCGAGAGAACCGTTGAAAACATTTCATTTCGTTGAATTTTTTTTTTACAACACCTCATTTGAATTTTAATGCACCTTCTATTAATAATAATGTTCATCTTATTTGAATAAATATAACTGTTTAATAAAATAGTTTTGTTGAAATGCACCAAAACATATTGTCTATATTCACTGAGAAATAGATAAAAATACGATTTTTTAAAGGGGTACTCATTAATGTACTCATTAATGCTGTGCAGTGTATGAAAGGCTCTAGAATGATTTAATGTTTCGCCAGGAAACTCAAATGTGATGTTTACACACATCTGAGCATCTTTTCTCTACAGTAATACACAAAATTATCGTTTACAATTTTCAGAGTAATGTAAAAAGAGTCATTCTGTACTTTAGCGTCAATGTGTCATTTAACATAATGTATTCATTTAAATAAGTGTTTCTCAACCACATTCCTGGAGGACCACCAGCTTTGCACATTTTCCATGGCTGCGTGCGAAATCACATACTTCCATACTATGCAGTATGCTTAAAAACAGTATGTGAGCCAAGTAGTATGTCAGAATTCATAGAATTCTAAGAACAGTATGCGAGAAGTACCCGGACGACTACTACTTCCAGCAAAATTCTGAAGTGTGCATCCGATGCTACACTATCCCATGATGCATCGCGAGAAAATTTATGAATGGGAGTGAAGCGACGCAACTGACGCAGGTATATCACGTCACATGATCACAAGAAAATGGTGGCTGTAGTACGTCTGAGTTCCATTCATGCTACTCACATTCATACCGTATAGAACATACTTTTCTAGCGGCCGAGTAGTAATTTCAAAATTCAAATGCAGTACCTACTGAGTAGTACCCGATTTCGGACGCAGCCCATGTTTCCATAACCAAACACACCCGATTCAGATCCAGACAAAGGAGACTATTTTAGAGGTCGCCACAGCGGAATGAACTGCCAACTATTCCGGCATTGGTTTTACGCAGCGGATGCCCTTCCAACCGCAACCCAGTACTGGGAAACACCCATACACTCACACACTCATACACTACGTCCAATTTAGTTTACCCAATTCACCAATAGCCCATGTCTCTGGACTGCGGGGGAAACCAGAGCACCCTGAGGAAACCCACAAAAACACAGGGAGAACATGCAAACTTCACACAGAAATGCCAACTGGTCCAGCCGGGCTCAAACCAGCGACCTTCTTGCTGTGAGGCTACAGTGCTAACCACTGTAGCCACTGTGGCGCCATCAAGTAAGTCCTTGAGGAAATATACATGGCATATATATGCCATTCAATTAATGAAAAACACTGCTGCAGATTGCATTAATATCTTGGAAATCAGAGTAGGAATAAATACGGAGTAAGAATTGAGACAACCGTAAGTATTGTGTAAAGTAAAACCGGTGTGGTCATTAAGAAAGAGCTGCAATGCATGTAAATTAGGTTCAACTTACAAGTACTAACAATTCATCCACATCTGTCAAGATGTTATGAGAGAGGCATGGATCAGACATCAGAAATCTTCAGTGGATAACACATCAGTGGAGGACTCATTTACAAGGCAGCCTGGAGTAGTTTTGCAAAGGACTTGGGAGAGGCACTGGATCCAGTAAATGAACTTTCATAATTTCAGTTTAAAGAGATCTTGGTTTGTTGTACAAGGTGCTTGCTCCTCATTTAGTGTCTATGTGTAATGTGTAGTGTCTTTTTTGTTACATTCTGTTAAACTATCTGCAAAATAGGCTAGAAGTCTGTAATATATCCATCTATCAAATCTATACAAATATGTAAAAATAACCACACTCCATATTAATCAGATTTCTTTCTCTCTTTTTTTTGTAAAACTTGGTATATTTACTGATACATTCTCCTGAAATAAACCAAAGTATAAAAAGATTTTTCTTCTAAAATAAAATGTAGAAATATAGGCTCACTATATGTAATATTAATTACAGCCTAAACAGAACTTGATTAAAAATAAGTTTCAAAATGCGTAACAATTCCGGAATTTAGATGACACACTTAAGTACAAAATAAGCAGAAAAAAATCACTTCCAAAAATATGCAGTCAGTTTAATCTAAATTAAACCTAAATTAGATAACTTGAACTATGATCAAAGATGACCAGGCAATTAACAATTCCTAAGGATCCAAACTACATAAAATGGGAACTTGACTATAGCCAGATAAAAAGATACTGGTAATTTTTGGAATGCATTTTCCTACACCAAACACATGCAAAACAGAATAAAGTAAATCTAATCTAATTAATTTATGTGTATTTTGTAACTCTGGTGTAATGATATGAAAGCCGCAGGACCACAAGGTATGCTTGCTATGAGGTCCAGCTTTAAAATCTGCGGCTGTAGCTGGAGGAAGTATATGAGGATGATGAGAAGTTCATGCTGAATCCAGAGCCAGTAGCATCGAAGCTCCCCCTTCTTGAACCTGAACGAGAGCCTGTCCTGGACCCAGACCGTGAGCCAGAAGCAGATGCAGCACCACTGACATTGTAAGGACTGTAGAGGCCTTTACTTGATGTTGATGAAGCTTCCAGAAGCCTAATGCCAGATCCTTCTTCAACCATGCTTCTGTCCATGGCATCCTTGTAGGAGATCTTCAGTTTGGTTTTAGGACATGTAAGATATTTAGTATAGGCATTTACGTCTCTGAGCTTTTGGGCTGTGCGGCCATCAATAGCACCTTTCCTGATTGCCTCCTCAAGGGAGATTCGTCCCTCAGCCTCTGGCTCAATAAGGCCACCAGTGAGATACTGCACCTCCAGGAAACGCTGCCCTGCTTCATAATAAAGCCAGCCTTTCTTGAGAGCCTGAGCTGCAGACATTCTGACTTTAGTGCGAGGATCCTCAAATCCATGAAAAGCTTTCTGGGCTAGATTTAGTCTGTCAACCATAATCTTATCTATAAGACCCTTCTCTGTTGCTTCGGTAACTGAAAATTTCTCTCCAGTAGACGGGTCAATTATGCCACCAGTGCAAGCCTGTGCCTCCAACAGTCTTTGGCCAGTTATGGAATCCACTACGCTCCTTCGTATGGCTTCAGTAACAGAAATTTTTTCAAGACTATCTGTGTCAAGGATTCCTGCCACAGGACCCGTTTCCTCAATTGGATCATTCCATACAGTTGCGGGAGTTTTGATGCTAGGTATGGGGCTCATCGGATAAGAAGAGGTGGATCCAAAGGAAGAGGAGCGGGATCGGATGCCACTCATGTTTCCAGATAACATATCGGCAAATTCTGTGATGGAAAGTGTGCCAGAGCGGTACTGGTCAATTGCACTCTGATCAATCAGTCCTTTTGCGATCGCATCCTCAATGTCATACTGTCGGCCTGATCTTCTGTCAATTAGAAGAGACTTTTCGACCCCTTCAGATGATGTCATTGTGATCTCTTCCCATTCACACTCTTGCTCTGAAAGTTCAAGGTAGGTCTGATGGTCAATTAGCCCTTTGTGGTAGGCTTCATACACGGACATCTCTTTACCTGAATCAGGATCTACGATAACGACTCTGCGTTTGCGAACGGAGGACTTGGAAGAAGTCTTTCTCTCACGTTTCTTTTCTTTTAGAAGCAAGAGAACAAGACCAGTGTCTGGGTCTACAATACACCTTTCCATCAGCTGCAGGTAGGTGAGATTTTCCTCCGTGTTTGGGTCAAAGAAGCCCTTGGTGTCATCTGATGGGTCATTGAGGATCTCATTCATCTCCTCATCAAAAAACCCTCGATTGTAAGCCATTTCAACAGGCAAGCGGTGACTTTCCTCTGGGTCAATGATTCCTCCTGTGGCAATCTGGGCCTCCAGAAGACGAATACCGTGATCTCTCAAAATCAGGCCCTTTTTCATAGCTTGGAACAGTGAGATCATTTTGCCTGTATAGGGATCTCTATACCCAGTCACAGCTCTCTCAGCGGAAAGCAGCTTGTCTTTGAACTCTGGTCCAACAATTCCCATCTTAACTGCTTCATTTACTGTTAGCTTGAGATTCTTGATCGGGTCAATGATATACCCTGTGGCTGCTTGAGCTTCCAGCAACTCGAAAGCAGTACCTGGCCTGATCATATTCTTTTTCATGGCTTGGTAGATAGATAGACGGTCTTTAGAAGACTCAACAAACACGCCAGAAATGCAGCTTGAGCCCTGTAGATATTTCCGCAATCTATTGCTCACCTCCTCCACTGTTAGCAGTCCCTCATTCAGCTCACTGACTGTTTGTTCATCAATGATTTTGGAGCGGATCAACTCTTCTATTGTTATTTCTTTTCGGAGACCCCTAAAGAGTAACCTTCTGTCTGCCAGAGACAACAGATGCAGCCCATCTTTGTCAACCTTGCATCTTTTCAGAAGCTGAGCGTATGACATCTTTTCATCAGTTAATGGATCTACATATCCTTGAACCTCATCAGACAGCTTTTCATTGGTTTCTTTGTTGATGTATCCACGTTGTGTGGCAATTTCTGTTGGCAGATGGAAATTATACTCTGGGTCAACGATTCCGCCAGTTGCTGTTTGCGCTTCGAGTAACCTTAGGGCATAATCCTCAGGGACAAGGCCCTTTTTCATTGCTTGGAAAAGGGAGATAACCTTTCCACTATATGGATCCTTATAGCCAGTGACTGCTCTTTCTGCAGACAGGAGTTTATCGTGAAATTCTGGGCCCACCACACCCTTGCGCACTGCTTCATCTACGGTAAGCATTTCATTCCTGACAGGGTCAACGATGAATCCAGTGGCTGCCTGGGCTTCCAAGAGACCAATTGCAATCTCTGGCTTCAACATCTCTCTCTTCATTGCTTGATAAATGCTGATCTTAGAATTTGAATCAGTCACCACTCCAGCAACACTGCCAGTTCCATACAAGTAACGCTTAACACTTTGCATCTCCATAACATCACGCATAGTCTTTTTCTCTTTTTTCAACATGTTGTAGGTCTCAAGGTCAATGATGCGAGCATTGTAGAGATCTTCAATAGTGATTTGACGTCTTCTTGTGCCACCAGTCTGGAAGTTCCCCCCTTTAATTACTTCTCTCTGCTCCAGAATCTCAATTATAATGATTATCATCCGTTCCTTTGTTATATTGCCAGAACGATATTCTTCCAAAAGCTGGGCTCTCTGTTCCTCAGGGAGTAGATTTGAATTCATGACATCCCAAAGAGACATAGAGCCCTGACCTTCAATTGGTAGATCAATTTGAGTAGTTGATAGATCACTCTGGGTTTGTTCTTCGCTGTAAAGGTATGTCTTTTCCACCACTGTTGGGGCCTGTGGTTTGGAAAGCTTTAGTAGATTTAAGCCTGTATCAGGCTCTGCAATACACTTGTCTTTTAGTTGCTTGTATGATATGTTCTCATCAGATGCAGGGTCAGAGAAGTACTTGCTTTCAGCAATGCTGCTGGCTAGCTGTTTGGTAACATATCCACGCTGGATTGCAGTCTCAACAGGAAGACGATGACTGTTTACTGGATCGATAATTCCACCAGTTGCCAACTGTGCCTCCAAGAGTGGCATGGCATGCTCTTTGAGGACAAGGTCTTTGTCCATGGCTTGATACAGAGAGATCTTATTTCCTGTGAATGGGTCTTTATATCCAGTGACAGCTTTTTCAGCAGAGAGAAGCTTCTCGTGAAGCTCTGGACCAACAATGCCTGCTTTAACTGCATCATCCACAGTGAGACATTCATTTCTTGATGGATCCACAATAAACCCTGTGGCAGCCTGAGCTTCAAGTAATGCAATACCTGTGTTCTGTCTAAGGAATTTCTTTCTCATTGCTTGGTATATGCTAACTTTCTCCTTTGTAGGCTCAAGGTAGACCCCAGCAATGCTCTCTGTGCCTTGGAGATACTTGCTGACCGAAGTGTCTTTGCTGACTTCTTTTGGAGTCTTTTTACCTTGTTCTAGCAAATCATAGGTTGGCTTGTCAATGATTTTGGAGTCAAATAATGACTTGGCTGGAACAGGAGCCCTAAGTCCCTTAAAGCAACCCTCTTCTTGTTTCTTGGCATCCTTCTCAGAGACAATTACAATTAAAATCTTTGTAATCTTCTCAATAGTCATCTTACCCGATCGGTATTGTCTTATTAAGTCAAGTCTTTGCTCTTCTGTAAGATAGTCAGAGTTAATGAGCTCCCATATGGTAACTTTTCTTCCTTTGAAAGGTCCACTTTGAACCTCAACAGTCGCCTGAGTCATTGCATCTTTGGTCTGGGCATCAGTGTATTTCATTTCTTCTTTGGCATTGATGGCTTGTTCGGACAAAGGCAGAAGCTTAAGGCCAGTCTTTTTGTCAGTGACACATCTTTTATAGAGCTGTGGATAAGTAACATATTCCTGTGTGTTTGGGTCAAAGTATCCTTTAACTTCATCAGTTGGGCTGCTCAAAAACTTCTGGGTTGCATCATCAAAACAGCCCCTCGTGCAGGCAACGTCATGTGGAACACGGTGACTTTCGACAGGATCAATGATTCCTCCAGTTGCCAGTTGTGCATCAAGCAGTCTAATTCCCTGGTCTTTCAATATCAGATCTTTCTTCATAGCCTCAAATAGGGACACTGTTTTACCAGCAAAGGGATCTTTGTAACCAGTGACAGCTCTCTCTGCAGACAGTAGTTTTTCATGAAGCTCAGGTCCGACAACACCTGCTTTGACAGCCTCATCTACTGTAAGTTTTTGGTTTTTAACAGGATCTATGATGTATCCCTGTGGCAGCTTGTGCTTCCAAGAGATGAAGAGCAGGGCCAGGTCTCATCATGTCACTTTTCATGGCATCATAAAATGACATTGTTTGTTTGGTTGAGTCAACAATTACTCCTGCAATGCAGTGAGTGCCTTTCAACGCATTTCGCACATGCTCCATCTCTGACACATCTTTGACAAGCAGTTGTCCTTTCTGTAACTTGTTATAGAGGTCTTTGTCAATAACTTTGGATTCAAGAAGCTTTGCAGCAGGCACTGGTGATCTCAGGCCATCAAAGGCAATCTCATTCTTCTTCTCTTTTTCCTCTGCCACAGTTAGGACAATTCTGATGATCTTTTCAACTGTAATCCTACCAGTTTTGTACTGGCGGATGAGGTCTTTTTTCTGGTCCTCTGTGAAGTACTCAGAGTTTATTATCTCCCAGATGGTAACAGTCTTTCCTTTAAATCTGCCGAATGGCACAGACACTGTTGTCTTGTCAAACACATCTCTTGTTTCCTCATCAGTGAATATTCTGGCATTTTGAGCAGCCTCCTCGGAGATGGGCAAAAGAAGCAGACTTGTTTCTGGATCAGCGATACACCTTTCCATTAGCTGACTGTATGTCAGATTTTCTTCTGTGTTTGGATCGTAGAATCCCTTCATGTCATCAGTTGGATTTTGTAGAATTTTATTGGTGGCTGCATCAAACTGACTCTGCTTATAGGCTATTTCAGCTGGCACACGATGACTATTGATGGGATCAATGATGCCACCTGTTGCTATCTGAGCATCCAGCAATCTGATAGCATGATCCTGCCCTATGAGACCTTTCTTCAGAGCTTCAAAGAGGGAGATCTTGGCCTCTGTGTATGGATCTTTGTAACCAGTGACAGCTTTCTCTGCAGACAGCATCTTGTTGTGTAGTTCAGGTCCAATTAAACCCTCCTTAACTGCCTCATTGACAGAGAGTTTCTTGTTTTTAACTGGGTCGATTATGTATCCAGAAGCAGCCTGTGCCTCTAGCAGCACTAGCCCAGTACCAGGAGCAATCTTCTTTTCTTTAATGGCTTGATAGATAGGCATTTTTTTATTTGGATGAACAAGCAAGCCACTGATGCAGTTATTGCCCTTGAGAATTGTTTTAAGTTTGTCTGTCTTGCTAAGTTCTTGGACAGTAGTGTCACCACCCTGGAGCTTATCATAATCCACTTTGCTTAAAAGTCCTATGTCAAACAGTCTGCTTGCAGGCACTTTCTCACGAATTCCATCGAAAGATAATCCAGGATAACCCTGTGTGCCGTCAACTTCAATACTTTGACCATTGAGGACTTTCTTGTAATCTGTCTGGATGTGAATCTCCTGGGTGAATTTTTGAGCAACCTCGAGCTGTTGAAGCTTCTCGCGCAGTTGTTGGTTTTCCTCAGCAAGCATCCTTTCTTGTTCAAGCTTTTTCCTTTCAAGCTCTTGCATCTCCTTTTGTTTGTTGAACATCTCTTTTTCAGCCTCTTTTTGTTTTATCAGAGCAGCATCCATAAAGGCCTTGAGTTTTATCTTTTCATCCTCCATTTGTTTTCTTTGGCGTTCTTGCTCATCTTTTAGGGCTTTTGATTTTCTGACCTCCTCTTCAAATTGGCTCTCTAACCTCTTCTTTTCATCCTCTATTTGTTTTTCCTTCTTCAACAGCATCTCCTTTTCCGACATAAATGTCTGCTGAAGGATTGTTTTCTCCTGTTTAATTTGTTCTTGCTGAGCATTAGCCATCTGTAAAAGAAGGAATCATAAACAAAGTTAAAATCATGCTGAAAAACATACAGACATACAATTATGAATTATGTAAATATTCGTTTTATGGTTAATGAGAAAGAAATAATGTATATAATAATCAAATATTGGAAAATTATTATAAAAAGGAACTGAATTAAGCAATGTTAGTTTTTGGAAAGAGGGTTAACAATGACATAAGCAGCAATTTATGCCATCTTTAACACAATACCTCTTTAGACTTTTTCTGTAAATCTTCAGCATCTTTTTTCAATTTTGCCTTCTCGTTCTCAAGATCAGCAATGGCTTTGCGTAAGTCATCAGCTTCTCTGGTACTGCTCAATCGTTGTATTTCCAATTTTTCAACAACTGTCATTCTCTCTTTGGTGGAAAGCTCTGTCTCATGAAGCCGTGCACTAATATCATCTGCCTGCTTCTTAAACCTCTTGGCTTCATCCTCAGCTCTAGACTGTGCATCACTGAGCTGGGACACCTGAAGTCTAAGTCTCTCTGCCTCAGCTGTTATATCCAACTGTCTTCGGCGTTCAGCCTCCAATGATTTCTGGAAGCCTTCAGTTTCCTCCTTGAGCCGTTGCTGCATCAGTTGTTTGTCTTCAAGCAACCTTTGAGCTTGCTCTTGAGCAAGGTCCTTCTGTCTCTGTAGCATTTCTGCCTCTGCTCTAAGCTTAGATGCCTCCTGAATGGCTTGCATCTTTTCTTTAAGCATCTTTTCGGCAAGCGCTCTCTGCTCAGCAAGGTCAGTCTCTGCAATGTGTCTCATGCGAGCAGTCTCTTGGGCCTCAATGCTGAGCCTGGCAGCCTCCTCAGCCAGCTTTTTCATGTTCTCAGCCTCATCAGCCAAGAATTTTTGAGTATTATCTTTGTCCTTCTGCATGAGACGCTGATTCTCTTGCTCAATTCTGAGCTTGAGTTTAATGAGCTCCTCCATTTGAATCTTGACTTTGAATAGTTCCTCCTCTACCTGGGCTTTCTGTTTAACAGCGTCACCGACCTCATCCTTCAGGCGATGAAGCTCTTCATCTAGAACACTCTTCTGTTTATCGGTCTCATCTAACCGCAGTTTAACTTTAGCAAGCTCTTGCTCCACCTGAGACTTCTGCTTAAGTGTCTGCTCTGCATGCTTCTTGTGCCTAGCCATCTCTTCGTCAGCTATCTGTTTTTGTTTCAGTGCTGCTGCCTCAGCTTGGGCTCGCTTTTCTGCCTCTAGCTCTGCCTCCTTTCGAAGTCTCTCAGCCTCCTCTTGGGCTTTCGCCTGATTGGTTGCCTCAACCTCAGCAGTCTGGCGCTGACGCTCTGCATCTTCTGCTTGTTGACGGAGGAGGGCAGCCTCTTTCTCTGCTCTTTCTTTGGCCTTTTCTGCCTCTTGGGCAAGCCTTTTGGCTTTCTCAAACTCCTCTTTGAGCCTTTTCTGTACCAGGCTGTCCTCCTTCTGCTGAACAAGAACACTCTGGACTTGCTGTTCAGCTGTAATTGCTTTCTCTGCAGCCTCTTTGGCAGCATATATTTGCCTCTCCGCTTCTTTATCAGCATCTTCTTTTTGCTTTCTAGCCTCATCGGCTTTCTTCTTGAGGCGCTCTACTTCTTCTTGGGCAGCTTGGCGCTGTCGAGCTGCCTCCTGTTCTGCGGCAGTAATCTTTTTTAGTTTTTCTTCAGCCTCCCTTCTTCTATTTTCCTCCTCGAGGGCAAGCCTACGTAGTTTTTCAGCTTCCTCTTCTGCTCGCAGTTTGCTTTGTTGCGTTTCATCTGCAATATTCTTCAGCTTATTTAGTTCAAGCTCCAAATCAAGCTTGCCAGATGAAGCCTTCTCAAAGTTAAGTTTCAAGATGCGAATCTCCTCTTCAACTATTCTTTTCTGTTTAAGAGTTTCATCCACAATTGTTTTCTGTCTATCTAATTCAACTTCAGAGGATTTCTTGAGCTGATTGATCTTTTGCTCAATGTCTTGCTTGTGTTGGCTTGCCTGATCTTCAAGAGCCTTTCTCTGGTAAGCCTCATCTTCAGCTTTCCTTCGCAAACGTTCATTTTCGGCCTCCTTTTCTTTAAGAGCTATTTCTGCCTCGGTTTTCAAGCGAGTAGCTTCATTAATGGCAGCAAGTTTCTCCTTGAGAATTCTTTCTGCTTCTGCTCTCTGTCGTGCAGCTTCCTCCTCAGCCACCTGCCTCTGCCTTTTAGCCTCTTCAGCAATGGCACGAAGCTTGGCTGCTTCATCTGCAAGATCCCTCAGTTTACCAGCTTCAGCTTCCAAGAGTTGTTTGCTCTTTTCGGTGGTAGACATGCTATCTTTTTCAGCTTTAGACTTAAGCTGCAAAAGCAACTCCATTTCACTTCTAACTTTGGAAAGCTCATCTTCAAGCTGCTTGCGCTGCTGCTCTGCAGCACTGACCTCACTCTTAAGACGGTATAGTTCATCTTCAAGCAGGGATCTCTGCTGCTCGGCATGATCAAAATCAGACCTCAAGCGAATCAGCTCATGTTCGGCAGAGAGCTTCTGCTGTGCTGTGCTTTCAGCCAGCTTCCTCTGCCGCTCGAGCTCTTGCTCAGCCATGTCTTTCTGTTTCAGGGCAGACTCTTCAGCTTTGGCCCGTTTTTTAGCCTCACGCTCAGCCTCGTCTTTCTGTTTTTCAGCATCTTCCTGTGCAAGAGTCTTTTTGTGGGCTTCTTCCTCCGCCTGGAGCCTTAGGCGAAGAGCCTCATTGGCTTTTTGTCTCCATTTTTCAAGCTCTTTCTCAGCATCCTCCCTTGCCTTGTCTGCCTCCTCCTGCTGCTTTTTGAGGCGTTCTGCTTCCTCCTGCAGTTGAATGACAGTCCCGTGCTTCTCTCTGAGTGACTCTTCCAGTTTGGATGTCTTTTCGACGAAGGACATGCGCTTGCTCTGCAGCTCAGCTGATGCACTTTTCTGAGCGGCATCTTGAGCGAGTTTGATTTGTCGCTCTTTCTCAATCTCCGCCTGCTTCATGTGTCTCTCAGCCTCCTCCACCTCCATCTTGAGCTTATCAAGATCATCCAAAGCTTTTTGCTTCTGCCTGGCAGCCTCTTTCTCTGCTTCAGACTTCAGTTTTAACTCTTCCTCTGCCATCCGCTTCTTCTGGGTCTCCTCGTTAACTTGCTTGCGAAGTTTCTCGGCCTCCTCCTGAGCAGCTTTGCGAAGTCTCTCTGCCTCAGCAGCTTTGCTTCTAAGCTGCATCAGCTCATCCTGTGCAGTGGATTTCTGCTTCATCGTAGTTTCCAACTGAAGTCTTATGATACGGATCTCCTCCTCTATTTTGACCCGACTTTGCAGAGCCTCCTCCACTTGCTGACTCTTTGATTTTATCTGTTGCTCAGAGAGGTTTTTGAGCTCATGCAGCTCCAGCTGGATGTTCTGCTTTTGCCTTTCAGCATCCACTGCAACAAACTCTCGCTTGCTAACCTCCTCCTGCATCATGAGCTTGAGCTCTTGTGCCTCTTTCTCCGCTTTGGCAATGGCCTTGGCATGAGCTTCAGCTAGCTGCTTCTGTTTGTCTAACTCTGCCTGCATTTCAGCCATTTTTTTCCTCTCTTCTGCTTTAAGTTTCTCAGCAGCTTTCTGTATTAGTGGAAGTAAATGGTAAAGAAAATTATGATTAGGATCAAGCATGACGGGGTGTTAAGGAATAGTTTACTCAAAGATGAAAGGTTTGCCATCATTTGCTCACTGTTTTTCCAAACATTGATACCTTTGCAATATATGATTATTCTTAGATTTCCTTTTTCCATGGAGCACAACAGGTTCTTTTTGTAAGAAGATCTTGTAATACCTTCATAATACCACTAAATGAAAACATGAAGTCAAGCTAATGTTGTGCTCCATGGAAGAAATAATAATATTTGGGGTTTGGAATAACATAAGGATAAGCAAATGATGAGAGAACTTTTCATTTTACAGTGAACTATTTCTTTTAGTGTTATGGTTATTATTAAGCACAAAGATTATGATGCAAACATGACAAATGGGTTAAGGTAAATGAATAGTAAAAAAATACTGAAATATGCAATTATTTGGGTTATTGTAACATGATATGATTAATGTATGGTGACACAAGACATTGCTTCAAAACACTACATTCTCACTACATGCAAGGTAGAAGCTCCTAAATGCTGGCACCCTAAAGACCAGTTACCACATTCCAGTTAAACAAACTGTTTAAAAAAATGCCTAATAGTATGTTATAATCAATATGTTGGGGCTATTACCTACATGACTGGATGAAAACCGAACACACAATCAATACAAACTTTAAGTGTGTTAAAAATTCCAGTTTTTCTAAAGCTATATCACTGTTAGGAGGGGAAAAATAAGGAAGAACAGAAAAAATAAAGCAAGTATTTCAGAACAATAGAAAGTAAGCAATAGCTTATATAAGTAGCCCCCTAAACAGACAAGCAGATGCAGGTTCACAGTCAAAAAACTGAAGAAAAAAAAGGTTTAAATTGCATCGAAATTAAAAATACATATAAATATCAGGAATCTGATTCTCAAAGAATATCATTTATCATGTACAATACACTATTTTATATTAAAGGCTTACATTTTAATTTCAATATTTACCAGTTTTAAAGCAAAGACAAAAACCAAATATATTAAATCTAACACTACATGCATACATTTATAAAGACCAGTTTAATCAATTAAACGTACAGTTCATTTACAACAAAATGATCAATTGTTATAAGCTATGAGAATCAGAAATCCACAACAAAAGCACAATAACATTACAAACAAAAGGCTAAATCATGTAATCCTGATGGAAGGAAATGCAGAATATTTATGAATAGGGATAATGGAAGAGGGATATGGAATTGCTAGAGCATAGTGAAAAGTTTTACCTCTTTAGAGCCCAAAAAAGATCAAGCAATCATCAAGACAAAGCACTGGCAAGCAGTTAAGAGAGGTAAAGAAATCAAAGGTTAGGGTTTGAAAGACATTCAGTTGTGAGAAAAGAGAAGTATATAGGAAAAGTAGGGCCTCATACAACTTGCTTTTCTTTAGTGTGTGTATCAGATGCTGTGTGATAATGAAATGACATTTTCTGCTCTGTTAATAATTTATCTATTCATTAATCAATATGAGCTATTCTACTTTTTATATAAAATAACCATGTAAAAGTTCATTAAAACATGAATTGGTTATTAATGCTTAATATATTTAAGCCATAATTTGGAAAAAGCTTGAAGTACTTGCAGGTATTTGGTACCTAAATGGCACAGAATAAACATAGAGTCACCCATACATTAATTATATCTAGATGATTCATTTCTGATGAGTGTGGTTGGTTGGGTTGGGTTGGTTAATGTTAGTGTGTTGAGTTAGTTTGGTATGAACAGGGACCCCTGGTGTCACGCACCTCCTCGTCCTCCAGGCGGCGCTGGGTGTCTGTGATGAACTTGATGTACTGACTGGTCAGAGTCATCAGTTCACTATAGCGGGTTCTCAGAGTTACATACTATGATGAAAAAAGATCATTCAGATGAAATGAGTTGGTACGATGTGCTGTTTTACAAGATAACAATATAAATCCACATTAATCTATGCAAACGAGAGAATTCAAAATCTGCAAATTATCCTTGTCTAACCTCTTGAATGATGTTATCAGAGGCAGACTCCATCTTGGTTTTCTTCAAAGGAGAAGTCAGAGGTTCCACTTGAGCTTTGTAGGCAACCAATTGGAGTTCATAGTCCTGGAGGAAACAAAAAAATGTATCACCACAAAAACAAATTGTAAAATAAAACAGATGTACGGAATTGCAGGTACATTTTGCATCTCCTAGATAAATTTCTTACTCCCTGACATACAAGAAAAGTATGACTAAAACAACTTCTTAATTATATAGAGCAATAAGTAATTCTAGAGGACTCTCAGCAAACTATATAAGATTAAAATGGGAAAAGGAAGTAGGCATTATTCTGAATCAAGATCAATGGGTTAAAATATGTGCTGTCTCACACACCTCAACAAGCTCAAGAATGAGGCGTGAGTTTTATTGGAAAAACTTAATTCGATTTTCTTATTACACCAAAAATTAAATCATTACAATCGGGGACTACTCATCCTTGTTAGAGGAACTGTGGGGTAAAAGAGGCACATCATGCGTATATATTCTGGCAGTGCTCAAGAATGAACAGTTTTTGGGAAATCGTGTACTCCGCCATCAATGATATTTTTGATCTTATTCATAGATCTCATATTCCTCATATTCCTAGATCATTTGATCTAGGAGATATTCCTATTAAACTTAAAAAGGAGGATAGATATCTATTGAAGATATTTTTGGCAACAAGTAAAAAAGCTATAACCCAGAAATGGTATAAAGAAGACCCACCAAATAAAGATGAATAGTCCAATATTATAGCATAAGTTCAGGAAATGGAAAAAATGACACATGCTCTTCGATTACAATTAGAGATCTTTGAAAAGAAATAGAGTAAATGGCTGGCTTTCCTCCACAATGACAATATAATTATCTATAATTGAACATTTACATAATTCTAGAGGTTATACATCATTGTGAAAATATGCTTGGCAACCTTTTATTATATTTTACTTTATACTTATTTTATTTATGTATTGTTTATTTATTATTTTATTTGATTATTTTCATATTTTTATATATGTATGTATAAAGATATACATGTGTGGAATGGATGTATTTGCCTATATACGTATATATGTATGTATATATGAATATTGATGTATATATGTATTATTATTTTAGATTTGTTTGTTTTGTTCCCACTGGTTATATGTTCCTAAAAAGTCAATAAAAACTAAGTAAAAAAAAATCTTACTCTCCTAGATAGAAACAAACATTTTAATGAACAGTTTTGAATAATAACACAAATTATGTCAAGTTATCTGTTTTTTTTTTTTTCTTTGGCATGTCAATATTCTTCTCTCATTCATTTGTCTAACATGTTTAGGATACACCAAGAAATGAGTAATTATTTGTCAACTCTGTTACTGTGATTATTTCAGTGAATTTCGCATTCACTTTTTGAAAACAGTAATATAATTTAAATACATAACATTGTGTTTTAGACACACCATGTGGTGTCTAGTTTGAGGTTAGCATCTAAAGCAGATAGACTAACTCTGTTAGTGGTTTAAAAAGTTCAACAATAAGTTAAACAACAATTAGTACAGAATCAAATGTTCCTCATCACATTTAGGGTGACTTCACACCTGTAGATTGATTGTTTTGTTCTGAAAGAGGGATTAAAATTGTTACAATATTGTTCTTGGTGCAGTTCGCTTTCACATGGCAAACTTTCTAAATGGACCAAAATAGCTAAAACAAGTCACGTGCGAGTAAACTCTTCTCACAATTGTCAGAGCTTCACGGTTTATATTGGAGATTCCTGCTCAGCTGTCATACGTCCTTATTTTAATGAATGATGATGAGCAATAAGACATTATAAGCGGAAAGCCGCGCTTTAAGTTTGAATGGTGACACCCTCAGACATCGTCACCAAATATAAATCAGAGGTAAGACTCTCTCATACATATCCGTTAGCTAGAATTATGCATTATAGGCTTTACATTATAGTGAGAAATAACAGATAAACCAAGACTGCAGTTCGGCCAACGGATAAACAGCTCTCGTTAATAGTTCAGCATGCTTTCACTTTCGTATTTGACATGAAACGCACATTAACTGGTAGGAATGACCTACCCCCATCATAATTCTCTCTTCATTTAGCCGTATATGCCTATTGCATATCCATAATACACTGTGAAATAGTCGGTTTCGTTAGTTCATTGGATCGTATTGCTCTCTCACTACAATCGATTCGCTCCAGAGTTCGTTTCAATTGAACCGAAACGACCTTATTGAGGCTGTCTCAGACCGATTGTTTTGCCACAGATCCGAGCGCGATTGCTGGATGCCAAACAAACCGCGCTAACTGGGGAAACGCGTCAGTTTCCGAAACAAAACTCTAGGTGTGAAAGCACCCTTAAACATTTTGAATCATTATACTTTACTAATGGATTCAGTTTACTGTAAATTACACATTTGTTGTGTCATTCTAGTTTAAGGAAAAGGAATAGAGAAAGCTTGAAATGCAGCCGCAATTCTTGATTGAGTCATATACTGTATATAATGTCTCAGCAACCGTCTCTTACCTTAATGGTATCGATGTAGTTTTTGGCATATTTCTGACACTCGTCAACTTTCTCTTTGTTTTTCTCAATTTCTTCCAGAAGTTTCTGTAAGAGATAATGTTACAGTTTATCAAATAGTTAACACTACTGTATCATTCATTAACAAAGAGTTGTAAATACTATACGTTACATCTCGTACAGTATCGTATGCTTCAAAAACGCTGTAATATTTCCTATATTACTACAGTATATTTTAATGTGAGAACAGCTCAGGGGAAAGCAAAGCTCTTCAGTACCTTCTCCTGTGCTAGTTGTTCTTTGAGTGTCTTGCTGTCTATTATAGGCACAGCCTGGATCTTCTCCTGCCGCTGTTTAGCATCTGCAATCCAGCGGATGAGCCAGTCATAGCTCTCCCTGTAGTAGCCCAGCTGCCGGCCGAGCTGCTCGAGCTCCCGCTGCCGCAGGTCCATCTGGGCGAAGACTGCCCGCCAGCGCTCCTGCAGGCTGCCCAGCATCTGTCTGTAGTGCTCCAGCTCAGCGTCCCGCTCCGTGTGGATCTGGACCATCCGCTGGCTGACCGCTGAGGCCTTGGCCAGCTCACCCTCCATATCGTCGAACACCGGCCGCTGCTTCTCTGCGTCCGCACGCATCGTCTGAACACACACCAACCAAGCAGACTTCATCACCACACATAAATTATATAACTACATCACACAATATAGATATACAGCTGAAGAAATAAATATTATCCCTCCTGTAGAATTAGATTTTCCAACTGCTGTTTAAGACTAAGACTATTCACCAGGGTTCAGGTGTTCTCTGAAGACATGGGTTTTTAGTTGTCGTTTGAAGGATACCAGTGTGTCCACAGTCCGAGTGGGAATGAGAAGATCATTCCACCAGCGAGGAACATTGAACGTAAAGGTTTTGGAAAATGACCTATAGAATCTCAGCGAGGGCACCACAAGGCTGTGCTTCCACCCTGACTGGAGGCTCCTGGAAGGAATGTAGACCTTCAGGAGCAGGTGGAGGTAAGAGGATCCAGTGCCAGTGGCTGTCCTGCAAGCAAACATCAGTGTTTTGAACTTGATCCGAGCTTCAACAGCTAACCAATATAGTGAGATAAAGAGAAGTGTTACATGGGCTTTCTTTAGCTCATTGAAGACTAGACGAGCTGCAGCATTCTGGATCATCTGTAGAGGCTTACAAGAGCAGGATGGGAGACCAGCTAGAAGAGCATTGCAGTAGTCCAGTCTTGAAATGACAAGAGCTCGGACTAAAAGTTGAACAGATCCTGCTGCTCAACTTTTAGTCCAAGCTCTTGTCAGATGATCCAGAATGCTGCAGCTCATCTAGTCTTCAATGAGCCAAAGAGAGCCCATGTAACATCCCTCTGGTTACCAGTTGAAGCTCGGATCAAGTTTAAATCAGTGATGCTTGCTTACAGGACAGCCTCTGGCTCTGCACCCTCTTGCCTCCACCTGCTCCTGAAGGTCTACATCCCCCCTCCAGGAGCCTCCGATCAGGGTGTGAGCACTGCCTTGTGGTACCATCACTGAGAGGCTATAAGTCACTTTCCAAAACCTTTTCATTGAATTTTCCTCACTGGTGAAATGATCTTCCCATTCCCACTCTGACACACTGGTATCCTTCAAATCAGTGTTTCTCAACTGGTGGGTCGCAGGAACATTTTCAGTGTGTCACGGAGTGTGTGGTCAAAAAAACAACAAATGTTTACTTTTTTTACTTGTTTTGCTTATACCGGACTTTTATTTTGAAATGCGAGCGCAACAACTGTACCGTTTGACATGTGAAATTTCAATTAATTATAGAAACAAATATGTCGAAACGCAAGTACGACCCCGAATATGTAAAGTATGGAATTACATATACTGACGACATAAAAAGGCATAAAACCTATCACAAGAGAGCATGAAACCTTCTAAATTAAAACGACATTTAGAAACCAAACATCCCTGTTGCAAGGACAAACCTGTGGACTATTTTCAAAGACCACTTCAAGAGCTAAGGGCATCACAAGTGCATACATTTTGTTTAATGACAGCAATAAAATATTCTTTATTTGTGGATCTCTGTGATTTCCTTATGATTTATCTGTCACTACTTGTGTATGTTAACAAATAAATACAAAATAATTATAATTCCTAAAATTATATAATAGTTCCTAAAAATTGGGGTCATGTGATGACCATGTAAAAACGTGGGTCCCATGGCCAAACCAGTGGAGAACCACTGCTTTAAATGACAACTAAAAACCTATCTCTTCAGAGAACACCTGAACCCCGGTGAATAATACCAAAACCACCTCTAAGAAGCATTTTCTCTCTCTCCTTCTCTCTCTTTCTCAAAAAAAACTTCTACTCTAGCACTAAACTCCTTTAAATAACTAGCACTTCTTGTGTGTATTGCCTTGAATCGTTGAATAGCTGAATGCCTCCTCATTTGTAAGTCGCTTTGGACAAAAGTGTCTGCTAAATCAGTGGTTCCCAAACTTTTAAACCAGCGACCCCCAATGTAAGATCGTCAAGAACTCGCGACCCCCCACTACCAAAGCATATACAAACAATAAAAATAACCTTTTTAAGCTGTTCACACTATTTTAACTATATTTACTATACATTACAGGGCCTGAAATTAACATTTTTGCTTGGTAGTACTGGTGCTCCTAACTTTAAAAATTTAGCCGCACCAGCCAAAATTTAGTGGCTCCCACCAATTATCGCTATGTTACTACAAGTTTTATAAACAGATTTAATGCATTTGAAATCAACAATAATCAAAACTAACAAGCAAAAAAAATATATATGCATGCGTGAGGAAAATATGTCTCAATGAAATCCCGTTATCACAAGAAAACACATTTTTATAGCATAATTGAGTGACCAAAAGATAGACGGACGGACCGCTCACCGGCCCTGCACGCACTGCTTGACATGAATTCATGAATGAATCTGTTAATGATAACTGTGCCGTGTTCTCACGCCTGGTGTCTGATATTGCACAGATGCTTTTGACATATACCTTATTATTTGCATACGTCATTTTAATAGCAATACCTGTCTTTTCATGAGCTGCAATATTAGTTTATTCTTAGTCAGTGCAAGCCCTTTTGCGAAGGTGTACGTGGTGTTAAATTTTACATATAACTTTAACATTATCTGGCGATTAAATAAAGGATTAAACAAAATCTCTCGTGCTTAAAATGTGTAGATGTGGTAAACAGTTACCTGAAAATTCCGTCCCACAGACTTTACAGTGAATGCTTTAGTTATTATCATGGCGGACTTGAAGCCAATGAAAGTCTTTTATTCACTCTTCGAAAAATGTAGATGGTGGATTAACATTCAGCACATGATCAGTAATCAGATGTGCCATTATTTGTAGCTTTAGGTGGTTTCTAAAACTAAATCTGTCAGTGTTGTTTTCATTCTCTTATCTTCAGCGCTTTATATTTTCGCGGTTGTAGCTCCTGTCATCTGAAGACAGGAGGCGTTGACTGAGTGATTGACTGCGGATTTTAACCAATCATTCGTGTTCAGTTCTTAAAGCAGTGGGCCAATAAGAAGAGCGTGAAGGCGGGGCAAGCGTTGAAGGCTTTGTTTACTGCGGCAAGTTGTCATGAAAGTTTTAAACTGTTCCTAAAGGCTGCGTTTCAAGTACAAAGATGCATTCTGCCTGAATGTGTCCTAAATACTTTATGAATCAGTAATATCTTTTAAAAAATCTGAAAATATTAGCTTTCACTAGTAATACTGAAAAATATTTATTATAATCACTGAAAATTACACAATTTTTAAATCACTCTCGCGACCCCTTGAAACTATTCTGCGACCCCCAGTTTGAGAACCACTGTGCTAAATGACTAAATGTAAATGTATTACCCCCCACGTTACCTTGAGCTCCGAGCAGTAATTCTCCACCTCCTGTACGTTTGTAGGAACTGTGTGAACCTCACGCAGGCGATTCTCATATTTCTTCACAACATCTTCTGCCCCTTGTGTGTTGCGGATCACCACCTCTATTGTCTTAAGCCTGCAGAGGAAAGAGTTTTATACATTAATAAAGGTCCCATGAAATGAAAATAAAGTTTTTTTAGATGTTAGTATCAGTATTGTTAGTTTTTAAGATATCTATAAGCTAATGTGCTCCAAAACAGTGACAAAATTCACGTTTAGAAGATATAAAATTGATATAAACATGTAAAGCTTGTAGTTTGTTACTTTCGCTTGAATGGATCAACTTTTTTTTTCACATCACCTCATACTTCAGTTTCTCATCTAATCTTCTGACCAATCAAATGCTCTCTAGTGTCTGACATGCCCCGCCTCCTTCAAGACGCTTCACATGTACTTTTTATTTGATGTGCTTGAGCTCAACCACTCTCACTGGCAGAGCGGTGATAAAACAAAACACTATTGGTTGTTTTTTTAAAAAGGGGAGGAGCTACACTATATCGCACTGTCTCTTCATGTTTCAGTTGAGATTACATCAAACATCGAATAAAGCAGATATTTTACCTCATTATTGAAAATAAAATATCTAGCAATAGCATTGACTAACATTATATGTATTTATTATCCAGGTTGATTCAAAAACAATACCACAACTTTCGGTCTGATGTCACTCGAGTGTCTGGAGGGGGTCATACTGAACATCTATAAACTTGAAAAAAAACTCTGTTAAGTACTCCACTTTGATTAATTACCCAAGGTTCCATCATGTTTCTTTGATTAAATACAGATTATCAAAGTTGTGGTATTCTTTTTGAATCACCCTGTAGTTTAATCCAAAGTACAGCTTTACTTGCAGTTTGATTTTAAGTTGAACCAAAGTATAAAACAATATTTTACCTTTTTATTGACCTTTGTATACACTGTACCAATGTATTTTTTTCCTTGGGCAGAATAAATATTTAGATTAATATTAAATTAGACTTTTCATTTTCAAAATTATAATTTGAGAGTAATTTATCAATCAATTAAGTAAATTACAGTATTTTTTTTAGGTTGGTCGAAAGCAAGATTATACTTTGATCTGGTTAATTTGATAAAGGTTAGAAAAGATAGTTTTCTACTTTGTACTGAAGTAAAATTATATATATAGCATCTCTATTCATTCATTCATTCATTCATTCATTTTCTTTTCGGCTTAGTCCCCTTATTAATCCGGGGTCGCCACAGCAGAATGAACCGGTAGCTTATCCAGCACATGTTTTACGCAGCGGATGCCCTTCCAGCCGCAACCCATTTCTGGGAAACATTCATACACACTCATACACTACGGACAATTTAGCCTTCCCAATTCACCTGTACCGCATGTCTTTGGACTGTGGGGGAAACCGGAGCACCCAGAGGAAACCCACGCGATCGCAGGGAGAACATTCAAACTCCACACAGAAACGCCAACTGACCCAGCCACGGCTCGAAGCAGTGACCTTCTTGCTGTGAGGCGACAGCACTACATACTGCGCCACTGCATCGCCTAGTGTCTCTATATTAAACAATAT
Organism: Danio aesculapii; assembly: GCF_903798145.1. Taxonomy (NCBI): domain Eukaryota; kingdom Metazoa; phylum Chordata; class Actinopteri; order Cypriniformes; family Danionidae; genus Danio; species Danio aesculapii. Next base: position 7,505 of record NW_026613802.1, on the reverse strand, counting down.
TTTTACTTTGTGTGAATGTCATTTGACCACAATTAATATTTTTGATTTAAATGAACAATAATTGTATAGTTTGAACCAGAGTTAAATGACGATTCTTCTGTTGAACACATAAGAAGATATTCTGAAGAAAGCTGGAAACCTGTAACAACTGACTTCCATAGTATTTGTTTTTCCAACTATGGAAGTCAATAGTTACAGGTTTCCAGCTTTCTTCAGAATATCTTCTTATGTGTTCAGAAGAAAAATCACATAAAGGTTTGGAACCACTGATGAATCAGAAATAGTGGGTTAATTTAAATTTTTTTGCGTGAACTATTTCTTTAATATAGTTTTAATTTAGTTTTGGAAAACATATGGCAATTTTAATAGTTTAGTAAAATGTATTAGATTTTTTTTAATCACCAAGAGACCCCTGTGCCCCTCACTGAGTACGGCCACCAACACGTAATCATAGATATTAATACGAATAAAACAACATTCCGATTAAGAGTCTGCAATGTCAACAACTTCTTCCGACTATCTACTAGTCGTAATCACACTAAACAGAAATCGAATTAAAACATGTAGAGTATTCCTATTTAACTGCATTATAGAAGTGCAGTACAGACATGTAAACACCTTATTCAAACTATTCCCATTTTGTAGTACGCCGAAGGAATTTATCATTGAATGGTGACGTGAGGATATTAATCGGACTATGTGCTATAACATGAACACAGGAGCATGAAAAGAACAATCAAAAAGCAACTCATGTACACACCTTAATCATAATATTGTCATATTCAGATTAAGGGAAATAATTCGATTACTGATGTCCATGTGAACATAGTCACTAGCTATGTTTCCATCCAAAGATGCGAATTAAATTTATGCGCAAAACTGAATTATCGCATAAAAGACGTGCAAATAAAGCAGCGTTTCCATCCAGTGAGAACAAAATCGTCACTTCCTGATTAACTGGCGCCAAATATAAAAATGGAATTTGCTGTGGTATGAGAAGCTGCGTGAATCTTTTCTTTATTTAATAAATTACCCGTGCCTCAGAAAACAACCTACATGCAGTGAACATGTGGTGGCATTTGAAGGCGTGAGACGTGGAGCACAGACGCTCTTGACTCTTCTGGAGGTCATTTATAATATAATAACACTAAAACTGAAATGGTTTACGGTGTTTATAAAGACCAAAACAACATTTCAGATATTTTACAGTGTGCTCAGCCTGCTGGTTTATCCATTCACACACATTTTCATCATCACATGATCTCTTATAACAAAATCACATGACTTTTTTTAATGCACATACTGGAATTTGTTCGGTAAAAGTGTTTCCATCGTAGTTTATGCACATCTTTTTTTATCAAATAAAAACTTTAAGCGCATACGTTTTTAATGCGCATTTTGAACATTTATTAACATTAACACCATTTTTTTAATGCGCGTATCCAAAATGCGTATAAAATTGGTGGATAGAAACACAGCTACTGTCGTGTGATCCCCAACTTCTTAATTAGAGCATCATAATGCCACTGATACTGTGAAAGCGTGTATTTGTGCACAGAACTAAGAGCGTATCGTACTTCTCCAGGTAGACGGAGGACAGGCTATAGGTTTGATTCATCTTCTGCAGGGTGATGTCCAGCTCTGAGCGCAGGACTGGAGCGCTGGACTGATCTGCGGAGGACAGCACCTCCTCCGCTTTCTCAGACACTTTATCCAGGTTCTTCTTGATGCCGTCCAGCTCCACATGCAACTTCTGTTGGAGAGACACACAGAAACTCTCTGAAGAGCCGATCGAGCCAAATACACAAGCGGCACAGTCTAACACATATTACACGGTAATCAGAAGAAGAATTATATTAAAAAAAAAAAAACATTTACAGTGGAAATAAATTGATGCAGGGAGATTTTCAGTAAGAAATTGCTGTAAAACATTACTAACATCATTAGTTAATGTTAGTTATTCTATACACAAACAATGAACAATACATTTATTGATCTTTGTTCTGTGTTTATAAATGTTACGACCAACCCAGGCTCATTCTGAGAACGTAGTCCCGGGGACGTTTCTGGAGACCGCGAAATACGTAGCCGGGGGGTACATACGGCTGCATTTAATTTTTTTAAGCGAACGCTGCGGGGCGGTGTGACGCCGTTCCCTTCGGCGCTTACCGGCCTGCCGGCCGCTCGCCTCCGTGTGGAGGGCTTTCCCGCTGCAACCAGTTTGTCCGGTTAGCTCTTCGTGTACTCTGGCGGACTCGAGGCGCAGAGAGGGGCTGACCACGACGACGACGAATCAGGTAAGAAAACAAAAACAAAATTCAAGTTCGTCACAGGGTGAGAATGTGGTCAAAATCTGAAAACGTGGTAAAAATCAGACGAGGGCTTTTCTTTTTCTGGACGGCTTTTGTGAATCGTCGTTGGTTGGGTTTAGGGACGGAGGAGGGTGGGTCAGCCGATTGGCCGGTCGCACGGTCAATCATTCTGTCATCCAGGCAGACAGGCGGAAGGTCGTTCGACAGCGGCCTCTAGCGGGTTTACGCGAGAACATCGCGGGAAAAAGCGCGCATAGCGGCCTCTCGCGGACTCGCGAAAACAAAAACTGCAAAAACACGTACCTCCCGGGACGTATTTCGCGGTCTCCAGAAATGTCCCCGGGACTACGTTCTCAGAATGAGCCTGGGTTGGTTACGACCCTGGTCTAGGGTCAAGGCCGCAACATAAAAGAACACCCGACAAATAAAATGACTTTTGATGACTCTTTTGTGTAGGGTCTCTTAATTTGTCTTTTTATTTGTGTTTATCACCAAAAAAAAAGTAAAGCCAACTACCTCGGAGTGTACCCACAGAAAAATAATAAACAAAAATACACACTAACTAAACACCCAAATAAAACTAACTACACCTAATAAAATAGCAGAAATAAATACAAAATCTACACCTACCTCCCTGACTAAGAACAAAAAAACAGGTGAAAATATTTACAAAAAGAAAAGTGTGGCGTCCACCCCTACTGCCTCTTACTGTGTACAATATATTTACAATATTAACAATCACAAACAAACCAAAACAAAACAATAGGAGGGGGAAAACACGGTCAATTACACCATTACAATCATGACATGAAACTTGTCATGAATGTGTATGAGATTTTATTCATGCTTAAACAACTGTAATTAAGTGTCATTGGATTGACATTGACATTACCAAGACAACAAAACTTGACATAAACCTGTCATAAACATGATTGTCATGAAGCCATTATAAATGTGTGTTATAACAGCATCCTTAATCTTTTTTTTTTTACCTCATCTACAGTGGTACAATCGAAATTTGTCATTGAAATGTCTTTAAATATTAATGACGCTGTTACAAAAATTATGTGAAAGAGTAACGACACTTTTAATGAGGCATTTTAATGACAAATACAGTTTGTTCCACTGAAAACATGATCAGAAAAACATTCATGACACAATTATAATGCCTCATGACAGATTTATGACAAGTTTTGCTGTCTTGGTAATGTCAAGTTGTCATAAAGACAAAAACAGCTTGTGATGTATTTGTTAATGTCAAGGTGTTATAACATACAATATCACCTTTGCATTTAAAATGACATAACTGAGCTAATGACACTTAATGACAGTTGTCATAAGCATGAATAAAATCTCATTCACATTCGTGGCATATCATGATTAGAAAGGTTTCATGACAGTTTTATGAACACCTCTTTAAGTAAAGTGTAATAAAATAGATTCATTAACTAATGTTCACAAGCACAACTTTGAATTTTATCAATGCATTAGTAAATGTTGAACTATGATTAATAAATGCTAAGGGTGTAACGATTTATCGTGGTACGATTTATTGCGATGCAAAAATGTCACAATATGCATCGTGGCGTTATGACGATTTTATTACGATATGACGTCCGTTTTCTCTTATTAGTGAGCTGCTGTCACATGTGAGTTCAGATTGAACTAGCAGCAGTAACGTTGCCAGGTCAAGATGAGTGGAGTTGAAATACAGGATGGCCCATCCTCTCAAAGTCGGACGTCTGGCAACATTTCGGTATTACAGACATTGCTTTTTGACACACATACTGGGTCAAACACAACCGAAGTCTTCACCTTGTTTTACATACTTTGCTCAGCGACATGCATACCTCCCAATGGTGTTGAAAGAGTCACATACTGTGTTTACAAGGTACAATTCACCCAAAAATGTCATTTCTGTCTTCATGTAATGATGTATTCATGAGAATAAATGTTTAACAGTGTCAGCCCTACTAAAAAAAACCGCTTAAACCAGCTTAGGCTGGTTAGCTGGTTTTAGCTGGTCGACCAGCCTGGTTTTAGAGGGGTTTTGGTCATTTCCAGGCTGGTTTCCAGCCATTTCCAGCCTGGTCTTAGCTGGTCAGGCTGGAAAATGACCAGCTAAAACCAGCTTGACCAGCCAAAACCAGCTATGTCCAGCTTAAACCAGGCTGGTCAAGCTGGTTTTAGTTGGATTTAGCTCGTCCTTAGCTGGTCAGGCTGGAAATGGCTGGAAACAAGCCTGGAAATGGCCAAAACCCCTCTAAAACCAGGCTGGTCGACCAGCTAAAACCAGCCAACCAGCCTAGGCTGGTTTAAGCTGGATTTTTCAGCAGGGAGTATAACTATTCTAGCCTATATAATATTGAATATAATGCAATAGGGAATCTGATAATGACAAATGTCTGATTTTACTAGTGAATTAATGGTCTAATAATAATGTTAATGACAGATTGCACGCATATGTCTCAAACATAATAACACAACTTCAGAATTATGAATAGTTGTATTCTGATGTCATCACTTTACTGTGCATTAATGACCAGGACATATTTAAAGTCTGTTCAAGTCCATTATTCAAAGTCTATTCAAAATTTAGCATTTTAACCAACAGTAGACCTACACACAATATTATTGTTGTTTTACCATAAGTCTGAGAAATAACAATAATAACAGCCTACTCATATTCACCTTTATTTTACATCTACAGAATCGTGAGAAAATTGACTTGAATAGAATGCAATGTTTTTTATTTTTGCACCTTTACTTAAATGTTCCTTAATTTTAGTTATTTTCTTAAAGAACAACAAAAAGAAACAAAAGAAATACATTGAAAATTGTTTACTTGGTAATTTTTTAAATAAATCTTTTATTTGCATTTCAGTTTAAATTTTTATTCCCAATATCGTGATACATATCGAATCGTGAACACTATATCGTGATACACATTGTATCGTGAGCTGAGTGTATCGTTACACCCCTAATAAATGCTGTACAAGTATTGTTCATACTTAGTTCATGTTAGTGTTAGTGTGACTAAAATTGTTAGTAAATTCACAGTAACATACAATTAAACATTCGGTAGAGAGACTGAAATAGGATTGTCTATTAAAACGTCCCTTTAGTAATATTATTTGAAAAACTTTTATAGAGTGGATGCATTTTTTTCATGATTTTTTTTAAGTTGACATAGCATACTTGTATACATAAAATGAAACGTTTTTGTTGTTATTATTATTATTAGAAGTGCATGTTTCTGCCGTACCTTCTGGTCAGCAGTTTTCTGAATGCAGTCTCTGAGCGGATCTTTATCCACAGGCTGTCGGATACGAGCCACCGTTCGAGACTCACAGTCTTCGATCTGCAGACGCAGGTTTTTGATTTGGGTGATGTACGACTTGCACACAGATTCATCCTGCTCACCTGTGAAGAGAAACCCTCTGTTAGGATTACTTTCCATCAAAACTACAGCAAAATCACTTTATTTCTATCTTCATGTGCGCAGGGTTCACTAAACTACAGTCATAAAACTACATCCATTTTTGGAAATAACATTTTAATCCGTTCTCACAGCTCTTCTGTGATTTTTTTTTTCTTTTTGAAATATTTCCCAAATGATGATTAACAGAGCAAGGAAATTTTCACAGTATGTCTGATAATATTTTTTCTTCTGGAGAAAGTCTTATTTGTTTTATTTCGGCTAGAATAAAAGCAGTTTTTAATGTTTTAAAAAACATTTTAAGGTCAAAATTATTAGCCCCTTTAAGCATATTTGTTTTCGATTGTCTACAGAACAAACCACTGTTATACAATGACTTGCCTAATTAACCTAGTTAAGCCTTTAAATGTCACTTTAAGCTGTATAGAAGTGTCTTGAAAAATATCTAGTCAAATATTATTTACTGTCATCATGGCAAAGATAAAAGAAATCAATTATTAGAAATGAGTTATTAAACTATTATGTTTAGAAATGTGTTGAAAATATTCTCTCCATTAAACAGAAATTGGGGGAAAAATATTCAGGGGGGCTAATAATTCTGACTTCAACTGTCAACTTCAAACATTATATCTTTTACATGAAGTGGCTAATTCATATGAATTTGTACGAACTCATTTGTTGATTTTAGCACAATTTGCTCATCCACCAATGACGGGTGAGTTTAGGGGCGGGGTTTAGTGCCACGCCTCCTTTTTAAAATCAGACGTTTTTATAAATCATATGAATTTGCCACTAAGCTGACAAAATCTAAAATAGTTTCATTGATTGTATTTCAATGATCAATAATTTCATTGATGTAATAAATTAAGCAAATCAAAAACGAGACAGCAAATTACTATGTATTATATAATGTATAATTACTATAAAAATGAAAATGCCACAAAAAAATGCTAAAATTTGAATAGAAACAGAAAATATTTGTTGCAACCCAGGCTCATTATTGATACGTATCCCTGTATCCATTACTGGAGAGCGCCAAATATGTCCCAGGAGGTATGCTTTTTTGCAGTCTTTGTTGTCTCGAATCTACCAGAGGCCGGTGTTTGCTTATTGAGATTTCATATTTCTCTTGTGAGTGCCATTCACGTCTGCTGTTCTCACCAGAGGCTGCTGTCGACTGACTGACTGACTTACTGACCGACCGGCCGACCGATATACCCACCCACCCTCTTTCCTAAACCAAACCAATAGTGTTTAAGAAGCACCGATTGACCAGCGCCCACCCCCTTTCACCCGCTTTCTGGAATCGTTATTTGCCTAACTCAAACCATGTCATCTCGGTCAACTCCTCTCTGCGTCTCAAGTCCACCAACGTATGCGGCGAGCCACTGAACAAACTGGCAACAGAAGAAAAGTCATCCATACTGAGGTAAGCGGTCAGCTGGTAGCATGAAAAGAAACAGAGGCCATTGTCGGCATCATATCACCCCGTAGCATTCATTTTAAAGAGGAAATGCAGCCATACTGTACGTAGCTCTGGCTACATAAATCGCGCTCTCCAGAAATGTATACGGGGGTACGTTCTCACAATGAGCCTGTGTTGCAAAATATATGCAAAACTAAAACCCAACAGCAGGATCTCAGTGACACTAAAGAAACTTTAGTGTGATGCAGCCAACATTCATGTCACATCACACACACATTCAGTCTGTTAGTGGCTCATATTACATACCCAAAAACATAAATAAAGATGA